>NW_014557359.1:0-6916 GCF_001313825.1 Dinoponera quadriceps | reverse complement strand
TTTCTCCCATCTTTTGGGCAATGCACGAATCGCGCGTCGAAAAAACTGGTCGTCTTTTGAGTTAATCCACGAATCTATCCATTTTCCGACTTCTTCATAAGACTGGAAGTGTTGGTCAGCCAGGCCGTGTGCCATTGATCGGAACAAGTGATAATCCGAAAGTGCAACGTCTGGAGAGTACGGCGGATGGGGTAGGACTTCCCATTTCAACGTTTCCAAGTATGTCTTGACCACTTTTGCAACATGGGGTCGAGCATTGTCATGCTGCAAAATCACTTTCTCGTGTCTCTCGGCGTAGTGCGGCTGCTTGTCTTTCAATGATCGGCTTAAACGCATCAATTGAGTTCGATACCGATCGCCTGTGATTGTTTCAGTTGGTTTTAATAGCTCGTAATACACTACGCCGAGCTGATCCCACCAAATACAGAGCATTACTTTGGAGCCATGAATGTTCGGTTTGGCCGTCGATGTGGAAGCATGGCCGGGAACTCCCCATGATTTTCTGCGCTTGGGGTTATTGTAATGAACTTATTTTTCATCTCCAGTCACAATGTGATGCAGAAATCCTTTTCGTCTTTGCCTTTCAAGCAGCTGTTCACAAGTAAACAAACGCCGTTCAACATCTCTTGGTTTCAACTCGTACGGCGCCCAATACCCTTGCTTTTGAATCATTCCCATGACTTTGAGGCGCTTCAAAATGGCTTGTTGAGTCACTTCGAATGATTGTGCCAGTTCTTTCTGAGTTTGACACGAGTCTTCATCAAGTAATGCCTCCAATTCAGCATCTTCAAACATCTTTCCTGTTCCACCGTTATGCCGGTTTTCGACGTGAAAATCACCGTTCGTGAAGCGTTGAAACCACTCACGACACGTTCTTTCACTAATAGCGATCTCACCATAGGTATTTGAGAGCATTTGGTAAGTTTCAGCCGCAGATTTCTTCATATTGAAGCAGAAAAGTAAAACCTCCCGCAAATGACGAGAATTTGGCTCGTAAACTTACATCTTCAATCGACGATAACTTTATGGTACAGATACAAATCCACTAATGTAACTATTAGGTTATGTTGACAGATGCCCAAGTTGATTGTATGACGTATATGATCTATATACTTTGACCACTAAGTTCCACTAAAGCCATCTATAGGGAAACGGTGGGAGCAAAATTGTACACCTAATAATATGCAATAAAATCTGGTAGGTTCCCTTAAAAAAAAATAAGTTGACCTTCAAATGATCTTCAAATTCGACTTTAAGATCAAAGTCAAAGTTACCATTGAGTTCCGCACTCAAAATCTTATAACTTTTGTCTCATCCATTGTTTTTTGCTAAAGTGTGCTGTTCTCGAAATATTTCAATGTTTCTATTCTTTTGTCTCACCCTGTATATTAGTGATTATAATCACACGAACAATTCGTAAATCATTTTTAAATCACCAAGCTTATAATTCTGATGTATCTTCTTAATAATTTTATTCTGTTGCACGTTGAATTCAGAGTACAGGAATGACAGATGTAGCATTTCATGAAAACTGGTATCAATTTGGATCACCAATAAAACGCACCTTCATATTAATGATTCTGAGCAATAATTTAAAATGTAAACTTACGACGTGCGAAAAGTTAAATCTCTCTTTGCCATCATTTATGACGGTAAGATTATAATGTTACTTATATTATGTTACTTACATTACTACTGAGATGTGATAAGTCAGTTTTTCCTAACGTTTACTAATGATTTCCTAGGTTTTAAATCAAGCATATTCAGTAGCCCTTCTGTTTTTAAAGATGAAATGAAAATGAAATAACATGATATATCTAAGATAACACAGTTAGTTTTATACGTTCTTTAAACGTATTTAATATGATTGTGAAGCGTTACATATGTTTAAAAGGACATATGAAACTAATGTGTACTATCTGAGATCGCAGATATTTTAAAAAGGTAACGAAATTTGCTCTTTTTTCCCTTTCTCTTTTGCGAAGTAAAAATACTAATTGATGAATTTGTAGACTACATTCTGAACAGAAACTTACATTTACATTTTATTCGAAGTTAAAATTTGTACACAATTCTGGGGGAAATAAAAATATCTTATTTGAACGGAACGAAAGCTGAGAAGAAAATGTAATTGTGATACAAATCACAACACGAGTGACTAGTCGAATACAAGTCAACGTGTGATTTAACATGTTTTCTTACTCTAAAGTTTTGGATAAACTCTTATTTTTTTCTAATTACTGATCCTTTATATAAAAAAGCTTTATATAAAACTTTATATAAAAATAATTATTCATATGTTTAATTCAGCCTCAGCCATTCACCGTGAATGAAGTTCACGTTCCACCAAAATCATTTTGGAAAGCTAATTTTGCAAGTGCTCAGAAAATCACAGAAACATCTTTCTTTCCCTCAAAAAATTATTTTAACTGTACGCAACACTATACCCTTTATAAGATACAAATGAAATACAACTTCTTGCGACGATATTCACGAGCGATGGATATTACTGTTGACATTGAGTAGATTACGAACATCATCGTCGCCACCACAATCCATTCGGTCGTCTCACCTTCGCCATCAACGAGTTCATATCACAAATAGAAACCGGCAAAGTACTGTGATATGGATCTAGACAGTTTTGTCATCTTATATCTTACATCTTGCGTTCTTCTGCCGCTTTTGATCGTCCTGACATTCGGTCGCGAAGGATTTTGTACTAGCCCTATGGTCGTCATTACGACAATCCTCCTGCGGTATGTTGCGCATGTTCGCGTTGTGCAGTCGTTTTGCAGTTGCTGCAGGTCGTATTATGACGTTTGAAACTAATCGCTTCTGGACAGAAGTCAATACGATCAATACCATGACTTCCGCTTATCTACAGTTTATTCAAAATAAGCATAGATATAATTTTTTTTTAAATATTAGGTCTGCATAATTCCGTAAATCGAGTAAATTTCAAACTTAAAAAAAGCGATTTTAATCAACTAAATGTGTTCCATTCTGTTCAATGACTTTCTGCCATGTCTCCACGAGCTTCATTATCCCTCTTTTATAGAAGTCCTGAGATTTTTGGGCAAAGAAGTCATCCAAGTAGTTTTTGAGGACGTCCAGGGAACTGAAAGTTTTATTATTCAAATTATTCTGTAGCGTCCGGATCAAGTGATAGTCTGAAGGTGTAAGGTCCGGACTATACGGTGGGTGCACCAAAATGTCCTACCCAAGCCCTACCCAATAACTTCTGCCAAGTAGTTCCTACCCAATAACTTTTGCCAAGTCACCAGACAAACGCGTTGTCCTGGTGGAACCCAACACCCTTTCTGTTCGCCAATTCGGGCCGCTTTTGATCGATTGCTCGCTTTAATTTGACCAGTTGTGAGCAGTACTTGGTCGAATCAATCGTTTTGTTGGGTGGCAGTAACTCATAATAGACTATTCCTTTCCCATCCCACTAGATACTGAGTATGACCTTCTTCGGGTGTAATCCAGCCTTTGCGACCGTCTGAGCAGCCCGTGCTTCGATCATAATCTTTTTCGACTGACGTTGTTGTAGACAATCCACTTTTCATCGCTAGTGATCATCCGCTTTAAAAATGGTTCGTTTTGATAGCGTTTGAGCAGCGAATCGCAAACTGAAATTCGATCCATTACATTCTTTTCGCTCAGTTCGTGCGGCATCCAAACATCAAGCTTGTTTACCGTCCCAAGCTTCCGTGAATGAAACAGTTGATTGGTCAATGTTGAGGTTATGTCCGATCTCTGTAGCCGTCAAATGCCGGTCGGAGTCGATTAAAGTCTTGATTTTATCGACATCAGTATTGACTGGCCGACCAGAGCGATCTTGAGATCATCTTGCAGATCAAAAGGAGCATCTTGGAGATCAAAATCTCCGCAATGAAATTTCGCAAACTACTTCCGGCACACACTTTCGCTTATGGCATTCTCTCCGTACACGGCACATATCTTTTTGTGAGTTTGAGACGCGTTTTTGCCTTTTCAGAAATAAAAAAAGCGAAATGCACCGAAAATACACGTTTTTTCCTTCCATGTTCAAAATATGATTAAACTTCGTATACGTCACGGACCTTGATGAATACTTTCTTAAAATGTCGGCACAAATTTCAGCTTTCATTTTATGTACGACACTTCATATGTTTGACACATGTGCGAGCGGAAAAACAACTGCGAACGATATCTATAAGAATTTTGCTACGGAATTATGCTTAGACAGAATACTATTTATGTACAATAAAAATAATAATAAATGTTCATTAAAATATAATTATGATAGCTTTGTTACGTACCACATCTTGAAACAGCGCGTAACAGCGCCGTAGGGTTCTTGCCAAGGATCGATCTATTACACTCGTACACGCGTGACGCTGAAATATATTTTATTAATAACTTTTGAATGCTTAGTATTCTACGCCTAATATTTTAGATTTGTACTTGGGGCCCCCTATTTTATAAACTATTAAAGTTTGGTTCAGATCTAAGTTTCCTAATTTTGGGTATTCTCTTTGTCAAACTACAGAATACATAAATATATTGGATATTTTATATTATTCTTACGCAAACAAATCCGAATGGTTTCAATGGAAATATCTTTTTTTCGTCTCCTAATTTTTAGCTACAATCTGTTTCAACAAGGACATTTAGTTACTTAGTAGTAGTTAGTTTAGTAGTTAAATCGACTTGTAATAGATATGCCCAGTGGCATATCTACATCTATTTATTTCCATGTTGGGGTGAGTTTTTCAAGCTGTCCTGGGGAATCTTCTTTTTGAGCCTGCATACATTTGTTTTTCTGTCCTTAATAATCTGTGGAAGCAGTGGCATCAAGTTTCTGCAGGTATGCTTGAACGTTACGATTTTCTCAGTTTTAAAATGTTTCTTCTCCTGTAAGTCATACCACTACGTGCAAGCAGCATGCCGTCTGTTGCAAGATACTGTAGATCACTACAAGTTGCTGCAAGTTTATGTTTATTCATATTCTATGCCTACAAAATGATTCGCACTGAGTGCTATCAATTCAGTCTGAATTTTGCATCAACCATGGCAAGACGCAAATATTTGAATGAAACTGAGCTGTAAACAGTTGCTGAAGAATCTGATAGTGAAGAGTTTGTTTCAGAATATGAAAATTATACAAGTGATGAGTTTGAAACTGAACAATCCTATGATATTAATACCGCAGACTCTGAACAAATTATGAGAGATGTGCAACATATTACTTTGTTACGTCCTGGAAGAGGACGAACGCAATAAAATTGTTTACTCGCGCACTGGTGAATCTTAAACGTACTGGTAGGTCTGCAGATCAGGTCAAGGTCCGGAGAGGCCCATTTACTCCGATCACAGAATGTACGTTAGGTGGTCCTTTATTTAGGTCAAAAAACTTAATCTCTTTACCTGGGATAGGACAATATGAGCGTGTTGAGAGAGGGGAATTTAGATTTAAATGATTGAAAGGAAATGAATAAATAGTTTTAACGATTTGGTAAATTTAGGGTATTTTGACAGTTTATTAATTGTACTAATAACATAATTTGGTTCTCTGATGGATTAATAATAGTGGTAAATCGATGAGAAAAGTAATTGTAGAAGATACAACATTTAAAAGATGAAAGGGTTAGCTAAAGTTAAACAATGAGATGTGTGGGTTAACATTAAACAAACTTTTATAAATCGGCATTATTGGAATAATGCAAATACAAGATGAAGATTAAAGTGTGATTAAGTAAAAGGTAATTCGTGTAACTTAATTTAATACAATCGAATATAACATAACAAGAATGTTTAACGCATCAATATAGCGAGGAAAACATCGTTATATAATACAAAGAAGATAATAATCACGTAGTGTATGTGTGTGTTTTGAGGAGTGAAGTGGGATGGGAGATTGGATTGAAATGATTAAAAGTCATGTTTAACCCCTTAACCTACGATTTAGATTCGAAAATTTCGGCCTTGCATCTACCACAATTATTACATCCCTTACCAAATATTCTACAAATCCCGATCATCTACTACGGGCTATGCCCGTAATATTTACGTTTGGGCCGATCATCTACTATTTGCTATGCCCGTAATATTCACGTTTGGCCCGATCATCTACTACGGGCTATGCCCGTAGTTGTAGGTTAAGGGGTTAAATATGAAATAGAGACTTACGATTTAGATGAATCAATAGACTGACGAGGACGAATGAAGACGAAGACGAAAATGAAGACTGGACTAGACTAAGACTGAAGACTGCTGAAGATTGAACTAAGACTGACAAAGAAGAACTGAGAACTGAGAACTAAACATCTGAGAATTACAAAAGAACACTGAGAATGAGAACTAAGACTGACTAAGACTTGGGAACTGAGACTGAGAACTGAAAAACTGCAATTGTAACTGTAACTGTGACTGTAACTGTAACTCACTGCAACTGGAACTGTAATTGTAACTGAGCTCGCGGCAAAAGGGTAAGGCTTATATAGGAAGAATTTCAGGGGGTGGTGGATGACGTCCACCAATGAAAGGAGGTTGCGTGGAAGACGGTTACTCTGGAAAATTCCTAGTATTGACATAAATAATCTTAAGAACCTAATCGCATAGAAGGGCCTTGTTCTACCGACTGTGTACATAAGTGGATAAGATCGCAGACGCATTGGGAGGCCTCTTTTGACGCATTTAGGCGGAGTGCGAACGTGTCATTTTACAGCAGCGCTTGCTTAAGTTTGTTTGTTTTATAATCATTAAAAAAGGAATGCGATTAGGATGACGGACGCTAGGAAATATACGACGCGTTTGACGGCGAGCTATCGTAATCTTATCCCTTTCTCAATAGCTCTTCCCCGAAGTCCGTCTGTTTTCCAAATATATTTAGCGTTTACCGCTATTTAAGAAAGAACTTGTACACAATAAT
>NW_014557358.1:0-2448 GCF_001313825.1 Dinoponera quadriceps | reverse complement strand
CTGCCTGAAATTGAAATGAACTACGGCAGATGCTGAACTAGCTCCCGATCGAAACTGACTTCTGTAAAGATGAGGCTCTTATTTATAAATTCTTTTCTGTCTCTTTCTTTTTTTCGTAATCACGATGGTTAGCATTTTTCGATAGAAACACCAACGTTCTTATCGGACAATATGCCACGGTATTCTCAGGTTGCTGAGATATGGCAAGAGACGGATCGTGCGCATCTGTTCTCACCGAACGGAAAATGTTAGTTTATCAATGTTACACATAATATCTGAAAGAAGCGTAACAAGAGTTTAGAAAACGCGGGGTAAAGTGACGCGGGCCCTAGACTTTCGCGTGCGGTGTCATGCAGCACATCTAAGGTTTGCTTCATAGATTACGGGAACATAGACCATGAGTGTAAGCGAGTCTTTGCGACATTGTTAAATTAGGTCCGTATCGGTGAAACAATTCGACGCGACGCTTACGCAATGTGTGTGTTATTGCGCGCATTGTCGGGCGTCGCGACCGGGCATCTCTCAAGTTCGTTTCCTGGGTTACAGGAACTAAACCACGAGTGTAAGAGGGAGGCCGCGACAGATGTCCGCGACCGGGCACCTGAAGTGCAAAGTATTCGCACGTTGATAAGTCACGGAACTTTTAAGGCTGATCCTTGAGAGATATTTATTTTGCTTCAAATTTTGTGAGTCTGCGTAACGATATATCCGCTATTTGGCGGCGGTAAGTGCCGGATCTAATTTAATTGAATTTTTTAAACTCGAAAAAAGACTAAGAATAATTATGTAGAATATGGACTTTCTCGAATTTTGATATTTTTTGCTGCAATGGTGATAAATGTCTTTGTTGTTATTCCAACAATGACAATCAAATAGGAAAAAATTAGGTTGGGGAAAAAGAAATCCATTATTTTTTCGGTAGATGGCTGTAGTGATTCATATCTCGTAAAGTATCGATCAAACAATTTCAGATTTAGCTAGTCGGAAAGGTGACATTTCGCACTAAAAAAATTCTTTTGTTGTTTTTTGTTTGGTCCATTCAGTTGTGAGTTACAGGGTGTTAAAAATGGAAGTCAACAAATAGAAAATTCGGTACATTTTACAGTTTTTCTTTGATAAAGGCGAAAATGCAAGCCAGTCGGCTGTAATTGTGAATGGTGTTTATGGTGCCGATACTGTAACAGTCAATCACGTGCAATTTTGGTTTCGTCGATTCTGTTAAGGTATTTTTGATGTTAAAGATGCACCTCGCACAGGTAGGTCCGTCGTCGAAAATGTCGATAAAATCACAGAATTAATCGGCCGGCATGTTAGCAGTCGTAGCATCGCCCAGGAGCTAAAGATCGACCATAAAACAGTTTTAAACCATTTGCACAAAGCTGGATTCAAAAAGAAGCTCGATGTTTGGGTGCCACAACAATTAACACAAAGAAACATGATGGATCCATCTGCGAAGCATTGGCCAAACCGAATGAAATCGACTCATTTCTATTACGGATGGTGACTGGGGATGAGAAATGGGTCACATACGACAACTTTGTGCAAAAACGATCGTGGTCAAAGCGCGGTGAAGCAGCTCAAACGGTGGCCAAACCAGGACTAACGGCCAGAAAGGTTCTGCTGTGCATTTGGTGGGACTGGAAAGTAATCATTTATTATGAGTTGCTTCCATATCGCCAAACACTAAATTCGAATCTCTACTGTCAACAACTGGACCGTTTGAAGCTAGCGATTAACCAGAAACGGCCGGAATTGGTCAACAGGAGAGGTGTTGTGTTCCATCAGGACAACGCCAGGCCACACATGTCTATAGTGACTCGCCACTAACTCCGGGAGCTTGGTTGGGAAGTTTTGATGCATCCACCATATAGTCCGGCACCAAGCGATTACCATGTTTTTCTTGCATTGCAAAACTTCCTTAGTGATAAGAAATTGACATCAAGAGAAGATTGTGAAAATCGATTATTAGAGTTTTTCTCCAATAGGGATCAAGACTTCTATGAGAGAGGCATTATGAAGTTACCTTTAAAATGGCAAAAATTATAAAACAAAACGGTGCATATTTGACCTAAATCGGACAATCCGAAACATGTTAAATAAAGTCTTGAAGTTCACGTAAAAATAATGGATTTCTTTTTCCCCAACCTAATATATACTTAAATTTTTTAGTTATTAATTAAATAAACTTCTATATATAGTTATTTCCAATCATTAATAATTCAAAATTTTGCGTAGTTGCTTGCAAAATGATGACTTAAATAACTTTTCTGCTCAATTGAAGCTATTCAACTTACATACCGCGCCTATTGAAATAATTATCGAACATCCTATCAGGTGTAGAAGTATTAAACCGGAATTTCCCTATAGATGATGTTAGCCATCAGTTTAGGGACCGTAAAACCGCTTCTGCAGCGCCATCACCTCCCTCTAACAGCTGACGAAGATTTT
>NW_014557357.1:0-1423 GCF_001313825.1 Dinoponera quadriceps | reverse complement strand
GGTGTCGATAAGTTTATTTTTACAGAAATTATGATTTTTGAAAGAAGGTAAGATACAGGTAGATAGTAAAAGGTTAATATATTACAGTTTGGGAAGTAATAAATAAACCAATTCAATGTACGTGATATTAATTATAAATTATCAATACTAACAGCGAATAGCAAAACATAGCCCGAAATACACGCACCGATCACGCAATGCAATATTATGCTATTTTAAAAATATTTTGAAATATTAGTACAATATTATTTAAATAATAATTAAAGACATTATATTTGCAAGGTCTCGATAATATTGCATTGCAATATGCAGTGACACAGCGTTGCAGCAATGTTACTTGCAAGCCTTGCAAGCCTCCATGCAGTATGGGAAGATGTCTACCAGGTGTAGAAGTTTGAAACCGGAAATATTTTGTAAAAATTACACGTCTGTTGTTCGAAAATGATAAAAAGTATTTTATTCAAAATAATGTCCATTGCTATTTATACATTTTTCCCACCTCTCCTGCAATCTATAAATGCCACGCCANTATTTTATTCAAAATAATGTCCATTGCTATTTATACATTTTTCCCACCTCTCCGGCAGTTTATGAATGCCACGCCAAAAAAACATTTCTTCTTTTGAAGCGAACCAGCAATTGAGCCATTCTCGTACATTTTCATACGAATTGAAGCGTTGTTCAGCGAAAGCATGTCCCATTGATGCGAATAGATGATAATCGGACGGAGCCAAGTCTGGAGATTAAGCCGCATGCGTTAGTATTTCCCAACTGAACGCCTCGATCGTTTCCCTGACCCGTTTTACTATGGATCATGGAGTATTATCATGGAGCAAAACGATTTTGTGTTGCCTTTCCCTATATTCCGGTCGTTTTTCACGCAATGCCCGATTTAAATCGATCATTTGCTGTTGGTAGCAATCAGTGTTAACGGTTTCACCAGGTTTTAGCAGCTCATAATAGATTACACCCTCTTTATCCTNGATTACACCCTCCTTATCCCACCAAACACAGAACATTGTCTTCTTTCCAAAGCGATTGCAGTGGATGTCGATGGCTCGCCTAAATTCACCCATAATTTCTGACGCTTAGGATTCTCATATATCTATTTTTCATCACCTGTCATTATACGATAGACTTTCTTTTGTATCTCTCGAGCAGCATTTCACAAGTGGTTTCTCGATTTTCTTGCTGTCTTTCATTCAGTTCATGCGGAACCCATTTTCCCACTTTCTGAATCTTTCCCATGGCTTTCAAACGAATTGAGACAGCTTTCTGCGTCACATTCTATTACTCCGCGAGTTCTTGTTGAGTTTGAGTATCATCTTCATCTAATAAGACTTGCAATTCGTTGTCTGCGAACTTTTTCGATAGTTTCCCACGCTCTTCGTTTCTGACGTCAAAATCACCACTTTTGAATTCT
>NW_014557356.1:402-4856 GCF_001313825.1 Dinoponera quadriceps | reverse complement strand
TTGTAAATGTTTATCTCGTCATACGCAGTAAAGATTTCGTGGTTTACTTCAAACATTTTCGTCATCATTCACCACTGAACTTCAATTTTCTTGCGATTTAATTTCTCTCGTCAGGTTTACTGGATAAATCTATTTTTTTTTGCGTGTATGTAAAGATAACATGTAGTGAAACATGCATTACATGAAATTTTAACATTTAAACATGCATTTACATGAAATTTAGTGACAAGAATAACATCCTAATACTGTTGGACTTACTGTCTGCTGATAATTCAACTCGCATCTTATTATCTCTTCGATAACTGTTTTAACAAGATAGACAGTGGCTGTACAATGCCATTACAATGGTCAAAAATAACAACGTTTAAGAGCATAAATGAAAGTTTCATGCAGATTTTTATAAAAAAAGTCGCGGAATGATGAATTTTTCACCTGTGCCAAAATTCTCACTTACAATATAATTTTCTTAGAGGCAAGCATTTGCTGCGTAATGCTGTCAAGCATAGCCGGAGCAATAAGGTCACTTATTCTTGAAAGTACTCTTGCATCACATGTTGCAAGCTGGCGCACATTCACACATTTATATGTATATACAGGGTGTCTCAGACCACCCGTCTCACCCGATTTTTTCGTAAACGCGACATTTTAAAGAAAAATGTTTCAGACAAAAGTTTTGTGACTTCGAGGGGCACATAAGATGGTGTCATTGGTTTGACCTTGGATAGTCGTTTGAAGATCACGTGAAGGTCACCTTTAATTTCTTAAATAGAAACCCCCATTATTCAATGCATATTCTTGTAGCTTACCTCGAAAGCTTTCCAAAATGCTATAATGGAACGTCTTTTTAATCAGTACTTTTCGAGTTATGAGGGTTGAAAGTTACGGTACCGCCGGCATTAGCATTACCCAAGGTGGAGGTTGCACGGTCGGATTTACACCTCTTTGTGTGTTTGTGTGTTTGTGTGTGTGAATGTGTGTGTGTCAACAGAGATAAGGACCCCACGGTTCGTCACTCCCGTAGTATTTATCGACTCCAACCCTCTCTGCTGTACACGCACGTGTGTGTGTGTGTGTGTGTGTGTGTGTGTGGCTGATGTTATTAGACCTGGTGTTCGAAATGTCCACCGTTTGCTTCAATGCAAGCAAGTACTCTTTTCTCGAAATTATTTGTTGCATGAAGAATTTCATCAACATGTAGAGAACGAATAGCGAGACGTATTCTACGAATCATATCATCTCTTGTCGTAGGGCGTTCGCGGTATACCAGATCTTTTAGTCTTCCCCACAAATAGTAATCGAGAACAGAGAGGTCCGGTGATCGTGGTGGCCAATGATGTGGGCCATATTTGCCTATCCATTTATCTGGAAACATTTCGTTCAACCGTTCACGGGCAACTCTAGATGTATGCCACAATTCTTCTCGCCACAATCTTGCAGCTGCTCTAAATTGACCATCACATTCACCTAAAATAAGCATTATATCACAAGCTTCCGCGTTTGAATACGAATGCTGGTAAATGAGAATTTTGTTACACCTTACGTGACAGTATCAGACATGTCATACATCACGACTGGGTAATGCTAATGCCGGCGGTACCGTAACTTTCAATCCTCATAACTCGAAAAGTACTGATTAAAAAAACGTTTCATTATAGCGTTTTGGAAAGCTCTCGAGGTAAGCTACAAGAATATGCATTGAAAAATGGGGGTTTCCATTTAAGAAATTAAAGGTGACCTTCACGTGATCTTCAAACGACTATCCAAGGTCAAACCAATGACACCATCTTATGTGCCCCTCGAAGTCACAAAACTTTTGTCTGAAATATTTTTCTTTAAAATGTCGCGTTTACGAAAACATCAGGTGAGACGGGTGGTCTGGGACACCCTGTATATTTATTTTCTAAATTTTCCATTGCTGCTTGTAAAATATGTTTTATTATATTCGATGATGCTTACAGACTCATATCTAGTACCAGAAGGCACAACGGTGCATTTCTTTATTTACAATCTTCATCATAATCCTAACATTTGGCCAAATTCGGAGGTATTTGATCCAGATAGATTCTTACCAAAGAATATAAGGAATTGTCATCCTTATTCCTACTTACCCTTCAGCGCAGGACCACGAAATTGCATAGGTAATTTATAAGATATTAATTTCTTATTCCACAAATAAGTTCTAATGAATTAATAGGTCAACGATTCGCCATGTTGGAGATGAAGGCCCTAATAGCTCCTCTTGTGCACAACTTCCACTTAGAGCCCGTTGATTATTTAAAGGATGTCTCGATGAAAACGGATTTTATACTAGGTGCTGCACGTCCGATTTGCATGAAAGTCATTCCAATCAAACGCGCGTAGTCATCTAATGAGAATAAACATTCTTTAAAGAAGTCGATTATAGCTAAATGTTACGATAGCAAAGTCTTAATGTTGTTAAACGTAGCCAAAGGTTTAGGGTTATACTGATGTCTCTCATAGAGGACTCAATCCATTCTACGTCTTCACAAATTGTGTTCATGTTGATCTGGGAAATCCTGCATATAGTGTAAGGAATATAAATAGTAACGTGTGCTTTAAGTATTGTAATTTATGCGTATTGTGAACCTTGCCATGTGTAAACCTTGCCTTGTGAAACTGGAATTTTTTGCGAAACTATAAGTCCTTGTTCAAGTGTTATCTTTGTACCCATTATATCGCAGCGTATTAATACGTAGGGGCATGCGTCGGAGATTATGTAGAAGGNGCATACATCGGAGATTATGTAGAAGAAAATATGTGGAAAGCAAGATAGACGGGATTTGAAAATAGAACAGAGAAGCGTAAACATATTTGCAAAATGAAGACTAAAGTGTATCTCTATTCATAAGAATCTCTATTGATAAGAAGTTTTGCGGATTGTATAAAGAAGTTAAAATATACATTCGTTCTAGTTTATTTAATAAGTTTTATTTTTGTGTGTATATCTGTTATTCGAAATATATCCAAAATATTCTTCATAATACGGAATAAATTCCATAATGATATCTACTCCACGGACCGCCATTATAGTGAAGATCTTATACTACATACATATGGGTCATTCCATGTGAAAGGGGTACGCTCAAAAATTAGATTTGATCGAAACCTATGGCAATCGGTAGTACTATTTTAGAACATTTGTCGAATTTTTTCGGATTTTTTGACCCACATCATGAGCTCCTATGGCTGTCATAAAATTCGAATTTTTGCTTCTACTACCAGTTTCTTAATTCTCGTCGTCGTCGTCGTGCCAAAAAAAAAATCTGAAACCATTGTAACTTTATAGCATTTTTCCCGTAGAATCTGAAAAAAATATTTATAAAATTTTAGGGGGTAGTGTTCACCCCCCGTTTTGAAATTTTAAAGTTTAAAATCGAAATTTCGCAAAGTACGCCACTTTCGATTTTTTTTGTTTTTTTATTTTATTCCCTTTTAAATTTGCTTTCGATTAAGTTATGTCTCATGATGGTAATCGACCTGGAACAGGCCCAACATAAGGCCCAAAAGCAAAAATCCACCTTTTTACCGTTATATCTCAAGACCCTCATACCCTCAAGACGGTTGGGCCTGTTCCAGGTCGATTACCATCATGAGACATGACTTAATCGAAAGCAAATTTAAAAAGGAATAAAATAAAATAAACAAAAAAAAATCGAAGGTGGCGTACTTTGCGAAATTTCGATTTTAAACTTTAAAATTTCAAAACGGGGGGTGAACACTACCCCCTAAAATTTTATAAATATTTTTTTCAGATTCTACGGGAAAAATGCTATAAAGTTACAATGGTTTCAGATTTTTTTTATTGGCACGACGACAACGACGAGACTTAAGAAACTGGTAGTCGAAGTAAAAATTCGAATTTTATGACAGGCATAGAAGCTCATAGTGTGGGTCAAAAAATCCGAAAAAATTCGAAAAATGTTTTCTAAAATAGTACTACCGATTGCCATAGGTTTCAATCAAATCTAATTTTTGAACGTACCCCTTTCACATGGAATGACCCATATATTTGCACGAATGTCTTACGTCAACAAAATAAGATGAGAGTATATATATAATACGCACGTAAGTATCCGATTCAAAAATTATTTTTAACCTATTAACATGATACAACGATAGATTTATAAAAATAAGTCGTTTTATCAGATATCTCGAGAAGTATCAAAATGTTAAAGCCTATCTTCCATAGTGTTAATTGTCTAAAAATTCTGATACAAGTTGTTTTTTATTTCGATTCGCAGTTATCAGCGTATAAATTACATATCTTTAAATGTGATCTCTTATGATTCCAGGTAATATTGAACAATACGAAGCATATAGAAAAAAGTATCATATACAAAATTTTGATTCCTGGGCTAAATACTGGACTTCTTACCAGCGAAGGTAATGTAGCAAAAATTAATATCATAAATAGACGCATATACGACGTCTGC
>NW_014557356.1:0-279 GCF_001313825.1 Dinoponera quadriceps | reverse complement strand
TTATGTTTAACTTTCGGACGTACGCTTCAAATTATTGACTACTATGTATTGGAGCATATAATTCATTATACACTTATTACGATGAAAAAAAACGTATCGTATTGTAATGTCGGAAAATATATAATTTTACATGCACACAGGCTTAAATATTTTTTCAAGCTGATAAAGCCGTATCACTTATTCATTGTAAGCTCACGAGTTTGCGATCTAATGTAAATATATATGTATATATATATATGTCTCCGGTCACATATAAATAGCAATTAAACCTTGCCGTGA
>NW_014557355.1:0-1169 GCF_001313825.1 Dinoponera quadriceps | reverse complement strand
TCACGTTTCGGCTTGAATCTTTTCTACTAAATACGCTAGTTCCATGAGATAAGGTATAAGAAATCCATCAGCAGACGGAATTTGCGAGTTTGGTTGTAATAGGCGAAGTAACGTGTATGTCTAGTGAATCTTGCGTTTCTTTACGTTAAATCGTGAACGGATGCAAACTGTCGTGTGTGATTGAAATATTCATATTTATTACGTTATTTTCATGCGGCAGCCTCGCAGGTTTCAGGCGGCGAACGTTTCTTTCGCTTCTACATCAGAAAACGTGAACTAATGCAAATTCACGTTTCGGCTTGAATCTGTTCGACTAAATACGCTAGTTCCATGAGAAAAGGTATAAGAAATCTAGCAGCATACGAAACTTGCGAGTTTGGGTGTAATAGGCGAAGTAAAGTAAATGTCGAATGAATCTTGCGTTTCATACGTTAAATCGTGAACGGATGCAAACTGGCGAGTGTGATTGAAATATTTTGCTTTATTACGTAAATTCCATGCGGCAGCCTCGCAGATTTCAGCCGGCGAGCGTTTCATTCGATTCTACATCAGAAAACGTGAACTAATGCAAATTCACGTTTCGGCTTGAATCTTTTCTACTAAATACGCTTGTTCCACGAGAAATGGTAAAAGAAATCAATCTGCGAGCGAAACTTGAGAATTTGCGAGTAATACTCGAAGTAACGTGAATGTCGAGTGAATCTTGCGTATCTTTACGTTAAATCGTTAACGGATGACCATTATTCCTGCATCTACACCAGTTTGAGATGAAATCGTGAACGGATGACCATTATTCCAACATCTAAACCAATTTGAGAAGTATACAAAAATTTACAAAGATCAAAAAATCGTTTTTACTAGATATTGTGTCGGAAAAGCTTGTATCTATTTTTATTTTCGATTTTTCCATGCTTAAGAGTTTGTTTTTTAATTTCTATCTATCACCATTCGAAAGAGTACCCTCAAAAACATAGGGTACAGTGATATAAAAAAATTTTTGGCTCCAGTTCATTGTTGGGTATTGATTCAAATTTGTACGTCAAAATTATGCCATTTCGACCGAAACGGGTTAATGGCCTCTGTTTCCCATGTACAATATTTAGGTATATCTACAAATTCATTCACTGTCTTGTAATATGTTATCGTTTGATAAAATTCTATCGTATAAC
>NW_014557354.1:0-4947 GCF_001313825.1 Dinoponera quadriceps | reverse complement strand
ACTGTAGGTCTCATATGCTTGTGTATAATCAGCGTGCGCACCATAGGCATGTGAGAGAGGTCACCACGCCCGGATACGGGCAATAGAAGTAGGAAGGAAGAATGTTTTCATCTAGATATGTGCACATGCATTTCATTGCAAGCAATGTTATTGGTATACAAAAGTCCGAAGATCGTCTAGGGCATATAAAATCGGAGATAGGACACTTGTAGCGCTGCTTTTGAACACGTCAATGAGCAACTTCACTGCATTTACTGCACAAAAAGATTCTCATAATCTAAGTCAAAAAAGGATGATCCAATGTAGTGCATGTAAAAGTTGGGTGCATGATATGTGTATCGAAGTTGAGGAGAATAATATTTGCATAAATTACGTGTAAATATAAATTCTTCAATTAAATATGTTACCTTAAAAACTGAAACTTGTTTTTATTACTATTCCCACATCAAATTTCATTAGAGATACATAAATATGGTGCACAAACATGCATAGTTGTTCGTACCCGAAGAACATATTTTTTTCAATAATCTCAATTAAAAAAAAAAAATCTTCAATCAGAGTTATAAAACTAATCTATTATCTGCGTATTACCGTATTATGTCGTCGTCGCGCATATCTAATATGACAGAAAAACTGTACAACGATAAGCCTAGTGACACTATTGTTGAGGAGTTATAGATTTTATCTATAGAAGGCACAAAAATATCTGCTGGATCATTGATAGCAAAATATCGTCGAAAGGAGCTCCGCTGGAAAGATTCGATATGAAAATGCAACGTCGCTAATTGCGTGATATAGAAAGTTTTCATAGGACTTCTCGTCGACCCTCCACGTCACACACTTCATTCGTCACTTAAACTGCAGCAGCGAGCTGATCGAGTGAACTTATGAGATCAGCATGCGAGAGAATTCATTTTAAATACGATATCCGAGCGATTGTGCGTGCGGACAGTTGAGCGAGGACCAGCGAGCAAGAGGGGCTCAAATTCACGGACGCTGAAGTGTCGGGATAAAGTGAGTACACAATCGAACGATGGGACGTGGGCCCAGGATAAGGCCACTTCGGGAAAACGATTTATGTGAAGCAACCATTTTCATACTAGTACGTCGCCACTGATCGAACCGCGCGAAGATCAGAAATATTGATTGTAGAGGTTCAACATGGATTGCGCAAGAAAAAAATATTCAAATAATCTAGGCAGCGTCCGGGAAGTACGATATATCATTGGTGATACGTCATTTTATCATTGTTCCACATTAGATATACGACAAATATAGAATGATTTAAACTCGTTAGCGCTCATTAACGCTAATAGCGCGCTAGCCATACGCACTTTAGCCCGCACCACCGTGCACGAATACATCTCGCTGGGCGTGCAATTTTATAAACGTGAAAAAAAATCGAAAGGACAAGAAAGAAATTATCAAAAGTGTCATGTTTATCTCTTTAAATTCTCAAAACACTTCTATCCCAACACTGCTTTTCGTTGCTATATGGTACGTACGCATTTGTGTCATAAGATTTTTCTAAAGATTTTTGAAAAAAAAACGAATTACCTAAGTAAATTTTCTACGAATGTAAACGTTATATAAACGTTTTTTAAATGATTATAAAGGAAATACGTGCTGACACTAAGTGATGTATAATATTAGGTGGTAAACTTAGTTCCTGCCGTTTTTTGTTTAAAAAACTCATTTATTTCGACATCAAAAGCAAAAAATACATTAATCGAAGTATTTTCTCTCGCTAGATATACATTTTTCCCATCTTTCGGGCAACGCGTAGATTCCGCGACGATAAAACGATTGGTCTTTTGATGCAATCCATTCGTCGATCCATTTTCGCACATCCTCGTAATTTCTGAAGTGTGTATCCACCAAGCCGTGCTGCATCGACCGGAACAAATAATAGTCCGAAGGAGCTAAGTCTGGTGAATACGCTGGGTGCGGGAGAACTTCACACTGCATCAGTGCTTTCTTTGACGGCAGAGCTGCATCAGTGTTTCTTTGACGGTTTTGGCAACGTGTGGTCGAGCGTTGTCGTGCAAAAGCATGACTTTACGTCGATTGCTGGCTATTGCTGGCCTTTTTTCCAACAATGCTTCATTCAGACAGTTTAATTGTGATTGATATCGATCCCTCGTGATACTTTCGTTCGGTCTCAATAGCTCATAATAAACGACGCCGTGCATATCCCACCAAATGCAAAGCATTGCTTTGTGACCATGAATATTTCTCTTTGGTGTGGATGTCGATGGTTGGCCAGGGTCTATCCATGATTTTCTTCGTTTAGGATTACCGAAGTACATCCATTTTTCATCGCCAGTCACTATGCGCCACATAAAACTCTTCTTTTTCTGCCTGGCGAGCAGAGAAATAGAGATGTTTCCGCGATTCGCAATGGCATTTGCGGTTAATTCGTGTGGTACCCATTTTCTCTCCTTTTGAATTTTTCCCATGTTTTTGCATGTAGACGTTTGGAAACAGCCATCGGAGTAACATTTAATGCTGCAGACAATTCTTGGAACGTTTGAGTAGAGTTTTCGTCCAATAATGCCTGCAAATCGCTGTCTTCAAACTTTTTCGGTTGGCCTGAGCGTTCTTTGAAATCAAAGAATGATCGATCATTGACATCAAAATCACCAATCTTAAATCGCTGAAACCATACTTGGCATGATTTTCCGATGGAGCATAATTGCCATAAGCTTCGAAAAGCAATTTATGAGCTGCAGCTGCAGTTTCTTTCAAGTCAAAGTAATGAAGCAGCACATGTCGAAAAAACAACTTATCGCGTTCCATATTTAATCAAAAGAAAAAATAGCACTGCTGGCTTAAATGAATCTCTTTGCACTGAATTTTATTGACAAATATCTAACCTCTAAAATGCAGCCAGTTTCAGATGTCAAAATAAATTACACCTACAATTAACGTCATCTAACTGTGAGCCGCAGGAACTAAGTTTACCACCTAATATTACATAAAGTGTCCGTCGCTCAATGTTTCATGCGTCGCATATAAGTAATTTAAGTTAATCAGGTAAAAGTTGTGTGACTGATACAGTTACAATATGATACGCAATCATTCGAAAAAAACACATGAATAATCATGCACGATAAGTAGTGAAACGCGAACGACGCATAAAAGTCTAACAAATATAGCAGGTTAAGTGAGAAACGAATGGAATCATTGGATTTTCTTGTTCACCTTGACATACAGTATACCACGCATGAATACGATGTCAAATTAAATATAAAAAACATCTAATTGCATATGCACAGCAAAATATATAACAATCTACAGGTTGTTAATAACATACGAAACACCGCTTGTATGCAGGTAGTACAGATTAAACTGAGCAGAAAGGATTTTTTGATTCAGAATAGCCTAATCTACAAATATATGACACATGATGTAACAACAGACAAGTATCAGCCTAACAACAGATGTCATAATGCATTTTGAATATTGAACTTTTTTGTTTTTCTTTGTAAAAGATCTTCAAGATTTTTAGTAGAATATATGAATATAATATGCATTCCCCGTAAATTATTAACATTTATCAAGTTATCTTATAAAGAGAAATAAAAGGTAAGATTATTTTAGGTTAATCAACGAAGAAAAGCGCAGCCCTTCTTAGGTGAATTCTAATAATATTAGCTATTGTTTTATTACCTACTAAGAAATTATGTATGAGACAAGTGGAAAAATTTATTTCTCACATTATTATGTTTAGAAAATATTAACAAAAAACATAAAATGAATATAAATGTATTTATGCAATAATCTTGTAATATAATATTAATAATGATTTAATTATTCTTTATTGTATAAAATTTTCTCATGTTTTAAAAAAATTCAATTAATTTAACAAAAACATAGAGTTCTTTAAATAAAAATTCAGAAACATAATAATTATCTTTGTCAGTAGCGTAGTATATTAGCATTTCTCTCCTATCATAATACATATACAATCTTCCTATGTTGAGTGTGAACTCCAGTGAAATGAACAATATTGTGTCATGATAGATCGTACATACGACTGATATTCTATCTTTAAAGTATCAAAAATGTATTCCTACTTATAGAACTTCCTTTCGATAATAACTTTCTAAGAAACAACGAATAACAGGTCGACATTTCTGCATATTGCTCAGAACTATGTCCTTGACAACACATTGTTGACTTTTTAGAGAGGTCACGTTGTATAAAGTATTTGCTATGGTAAGAAACGTTGATATATAAGATAGTACATAGGAGCAAAAGCTTACTTTTACAGCAGACCCAACTAACATGCATTCAGTATCAGGCAAGTGAAGGTAAAAAACGTTTGTTGCAAGATATCTTCATAGTCTTTAAGTAAGATATCCGTGCCGAAAGTTTTCATTAGTCATTCCAGCTTTCTTATCTTACCTCCTCGTGAAATGTGAAATCACACATGTGTTGATTCGAAATGTGATGACCCGTTTCATTTATACTAAATATCATATATCGTCGACTAAATACTAAGTTGGTATAATTGATACATGTTTTAATGCAATTCTTAATAATGTCGGAGAAATAATTACTCTCAAATGTGTGATAATAATTTCAAAATCCAAAAATCTTTCTAAAATCATATATATTACAAAACAATACCTTCTTCGTTTCAATCATTTTTGCTTCATTTATAAAAGTATATGTGTATATATTTGCAATNTATATATATATATATATATATATATATGTAAAATGTACGTTTCGACATTATAGATCATCGCGAAATGGTTCTCATAAAATAATATTTCATTTTTTATGTCGTAGCGTAGAACATAAAGGCTATAAGGAGGACGAAAGAAGTTTTAAGAGTCATTATTTCAATCAACATGATTGTCGCCTTACTGCTAACATGTCTCTTTCTCGCGCTCTTATATCATTATATTATACATCGTGGAAGAGACGAACAACTTA
>NW_014557353.1:0-217 GCF_001313825.1 Dinoponera quadriceps | reverse complement strand
GGAATAGATTATTAGAGTGTGAAAAGAGAAGTGGTACCTTTCCCCTCCGAGAAAACTTACGAGTTAGCGTGTTATACGCGAAGAAACGTGAATGTCAAGTGAATATTGCATTTCTTTACGTTTAATCGTGAACGGATGCAAACTGAAGAGTGTGATTGAAATATTTAGTTTTATTACGTTATTTCCACGCGGCAGCCTAGAGGATTTCAAGCGGCAA
>NW_014557352.1:12118-29778 GCF_001313825.1 Dinoponera quadriceps | reverse complement strand
GGCGTTTTCTTCTGGATTCAGATGATCTAACCTAAGAGCGGCGGTGACACGGGCAGGGCGATCATTGCCGTTTTTCAGAGCTTCGACACTCGTAGTCCCTCGGGCGTAGGTGTCACGCCGAATCGAAACTGGTTTCTAGATATATTGGCCCAGGGTGTCTCCTCAGCAAATTTGCGGTCATTCTCGTCAATGGATGCGGTTGAATCACCACTTGCAGGAAATTTCTCGAGAGGTCGGTTCTTGGCAGGTTCGGAACAGACAGTAGATACAGGGAGCGGATCAATCAGATTCAGAACAGAGAGGGGTAAGATAGAGTTTGCTTCCGAGTTCGCGATTCCGATTTCTCGCACGGGTTCCAAAATGGGTGATTCGTCGCAGACGGGCACCAGAGGGTCCAGTGACTGAGCGTGGGTCGTCATCGGTGCAGCAGAACGTGACGATGGTAAACCACCGACTTCGTATTCTTCTAAAGTTAATGTCGGGAGCGAGATGTTCGCCGTGGTTTCCGTCGTGTTTACAAGATTAAGACAAGCTTTTTCTTCGTGGGTTCGGACAAGGGCCTCGCCTCCGTATATCCCTTCAGGAATTCGAAGCAGGGGCAGATATCCTTCTTTCATGCCAGGGTTACTGACTCTCGCTTGAAGAGTCACAACGGAGCGCGCCGGAACCTCAACGGGTTCGCTGAAGGGAAGCTCTTCCTTGTTCCAGATGAGGGAGCCTTTGGAAAAGTCGATGACAGCTCCATTCTCACGCAGAGTTTCGGAACCCAGAATGCCGTCCTGTTCTATGGGAAAGGTATCAGCCACTACATGGAACGGTATCCTCATTCCTAAAGTTTCGATCATAGCAGTGCCCCGCGTGCATACTGGTACGCCCGATATACCGGTGGCTCTCACCGCTTCTACAGGGTTCACTTCAACAGGCGGAATCAAGGTTTTATTCTTAATGACATTGATTTCTGAGCCGGTGTCTAGCATTAAGGTAACCCCGCCCTCAAGGTCGGGTGATCGGGTGTGTAAGATTGGTGGTCGGCTTTTTACTGCTTGCTGGAACAAGGCAACGGATCGTTCAGGCGGATCGGTAAGCGCTTGTCTGTGGGGGCGGCTTGGCTCGCGCTCAATTGGCTCAGACTGCCCGGAGCGTTTCCCGTAGGCTTAGCTTGGGCTCGCTCGTTGTTAATCCGACGTAGTTTACAATCGAACTTAATGTGTCCGGTATTCTTGCAATAGTTGCAAATCAGCTCTAATCTAGAAGGACGGCTGGGTGTCGTTGTTTGGTTCTGAATTCTGCATTCATCACTAGAGTGTCCACTTTGTCCGCAGGACTGGCACCGCTTCCAAGCCTTGATCGTCTTGCTGTCGTGGACGGTATGCCCGACTAGCGTCTCGCTCGGCAAGATGTTGAATCCTCAATAGCGCATGGGATGCTTGGTGCAGGATGCGGCAGCGTTCAATCAACAGAGGTATGCGGAGATTCGGAGGAAGACCGTCGATGAAGTATTCCAGAACCTCGGTGTCTAACCGATTGCGATCGTCTGTAGAAAAAACTCGTCCCGAAATTTTACTTTCGCAATTTAATATAGCCTGACGTAAGTCCTTAGTGCGGCTAACGTAATCTAGGACGTGCTTCGGGTCTTTGTAGAGGTTATGGAGTTCGCCTCGATAAAAATTCACTCCTCGATTTGGCAAGAAGGTAGCTCTCAGAGCGTCCAACAGTCCTTCTACTGAGGAGATGGGTTCATCTTCCACCGCTAGATACGCATAACCTTGTAGTATCGTTTCAAGCATCCTAACCAGATTAGCCTCTATGTCGGATGGCGTCGGTGTTGGGAGCGCAGAAAGTGCCCTCCTGCAAGCTCGAGCAAATGTCAAAACGGAAATGTTATGGCCGTCGAAAACAGGAACTGTGGCGACTATCTCCTTTAAATCAATTTGCGGTACATAAAATAGCCGAGCGGGTTCAGATGTAGGCCTGCTAGTGGTCATTTCTCGCCGTGGTTCTACTATCTCTGCGCGGAGGGAATTGATAACGGCGGCTGTCTGGTCGTGTTCTTGGATTGGTGCCAGATTTTTCGAAGGCGCCCGTGTTTTGGAAGGCCTCAGTCGCGGTATAGTTTCGTGATACATAGCAAGTCCACGCCAATCCTCCAAATATGGTGAGGAACTTCCAGGTTGCCTTCGTTCAAGTGAATTATCTTCTGTCGCCATTTTTGTCTCCCTACCAGCAATAGTCCTGCGATCCTTCTCGAACGATCTCACAGCGCTGCCACCAGTTTTTACCTCTGTTACGTCCCAAAGGGTACAAGGCCCTTAAATTGTAACGCGAGTGAAATTTTCCCCTTTTTGTGTCAGTCGGCAAGGCCGCTTTATACGGGATTGAGGTGGAGGGGACCGTCAGAAACGCTGGAGGGCGGGTCAAAACATGCCACAGACTTGTTGGGCAAAGGGTATAATACCCCGTCTCGCGATGTATGTATGAAACCGAGGATCTTGGAGAAATATATCAGCCGGATAAACAACGAGTAGAAAGGAGATTGTTATGAAAGGTGCGCAGTAAGCAGCCTCGGCACAGTGTGTACTGTAAATGACCCGACGCGGGTCTGTTGGAAGAATTTCTATTGAGTAGAAGACAGATAGGAGGGTAATTTCTCTCAGCTTCCACTCTACTAGTCGGATCTTGAACGGCAGTCTGGTGATGGACTTTATTGCAGGCAATGGACGGTTTACTTTAGGAAGATTGCGATTGAGATCCGCCTCGGTAAACCGAGTGGTACCCTAGAGATCGCGATGGAGCCGTTTTAATTGGATACGGCGGCCGGC
The DNA here is from genome assembly GCF_001313825.1 of Dinoponera quadriceps. Lineage (NCBI taxonomy): Eukaryota > Metazoa > Arthropoda > Insecta > Hymenoptera > Formicidae > Dinoponera > Dinoponera quadriceps. The sequence goes on along the minus strand of NW_014557352.1, from coordinate 26,959 downwards.
TCGTCGGGTCTTGCGAACTCCTTTATCAGGCCGGATGAGATCTCCTACAGGCAATTGGACGGATGAAGATGCGGGCTGGATGCCCGATGTGGCTGTCCTGGGCCTGTTGTCCTCGACGGCGACGGAGGGCGTACCCGACCGGAATGGCGGATTACTCGTCAGGGCGCTGACCGTTAGGAGAGTCAGTCCAGGCTTTTTATCGCCTTCCTCGGCAACGAGTCCGGAGGGCAAACGGTTTGGTGACGGGTAGAGAAGGCGCCGCCGGATGGAAGCGTACTTCTCCACGACTGCCCTGGGCGAGAGGGGGTGAGGAGGATCGTGAGAGTTGAACAATGCCAACACACCACTCTTTCCCACGACCGCACCGGTGGATGGGATGTGCAAAGAGCCCAGGGGTTGGTGCTCCGCTAGGGTAGCACTCTTCCCTCTGTAACCTGCGGAAGGGACATGGGATGGCGAACCGTAGGGTTGGTGCTCCGCGGGGGTAGCACTCTAACCTCCGAAATTCGCAGAAAGGGCAGGAGATGGCGAACCGTGAGGTTGGTGCTCCGCGGGGGTAGCACTCTTCCCTAGGACCACTCCGGGAGAGGATGAGGAGGTAGGGGGATAAAGGAGGAGGGAATACCGGGACTTCCGGAGCTCGGTGCGTCCCCTGACTCGTCCGGCCAACCTTGGTTTGGCCAGCAACTTCCCCGAGGGTGCCCTGGGGTTAAGGAGAACCGGTAGCGGCGATCGTACAGCAGCTGGCGGGTCGATCCTCGGAAGTGTCGGTGACAGGGACCCCGGTGTAATTAGTGGAGCCGCTGATCCGGTGATGTCGTCGAGAAATTCCAACCAAGTATTCGCTTCTATAGGAGAGAGAGGCCCGATATCGGACGGAAGGAGCGTAAATTCCGAGTCTAGAGCGTCCACTAATCACGATTTATTCACTGTGAACTCCACGGAACCGAAGAGGAGACAATGGTTATAAAATAAATCTCGTTGTCTGCGCTGGATGGAAGGAAATCTTAATAAATGGAAGCCGAGTCGTCGTAAGACAGGTTGTATCTGTCCGGATTGCCAAATCAAAAGGATAAAGGAAAAAAGGAAAAAGGAAAAATCAGGAGAGAATGTAATCGTAGGTGTAGCCGAGAATCGTATGTTCAGATATTCTGTCAGTATCGGAGAAGCATAGAGAAAGTTCGTCAGAAATAGCCAAAGTCGTATATAAATGTGTGTGATCGTGTTTGGAAATTAAGTCCGAAAGTTGAAGAAGTTTGAGAAAAATCCGTAGGAAATAGCCAGTCATATATAAGTGCGTGTAGTCGTAGTTGGAGACTAAGTCCGAAAGTTGAGGAAGTTTGAGAAAAATCCGTAGGAAATAGCCAAAGTCGTGTTAGAAATATAGATCAGGATTTCGGAATGCGCAGACTGAACTAACTGAATAACCATTCAAGAAATGATCCTTTAGAGCAAACGAAGGATCAAGATCAGTTGAAGATCATTACGATGGAATATAATAAGGTGATGAGACGTTTAGGAAAACTCGTAACCAAAGGCAAACGGCTGCTCACATTGATGAAAATCTGTCGTAAGTACGAGACGCAAAAAGAAAAGGTAGTTCCGTTCGGCTATTGCACGCAGGTGGAAGACTCGTCAACGCTCTCTTCGCAGCAAGCCTCCGTTTCAGACTTGGACGTGGCCCATCGGGTTATTTGATTTTTGCAAATACGCGATGAAAATATCATGGAAAATCATCCTACAAGCGCTTCGTAACAGATCGCGGAAGATTATCAAGATCTGACGCATTTCTGGCGACGAGTCGGCGTTGCGCAGGTGAGCACTGTACAATTGCGGTCGGAGAGGGACGAATTGAGGAGCGAAGCGAATCGTTTACGCGAATGTCTTCACTCTTACATGACGCGGAAGGTAAGAGGAAAGAGTGGAGTAAAATATAAAATAATTTAATGTTCCCCCCTATTTAAGACAAACATATTCTATCACATTTTCTTTAATGCAGCTGCAGGCTTAACGAATCCACTTCACCAAGCAGGACACTGCAATTACAGTGGCAGCCTTCAGCATATACATGTATACGTATAAAATTTTATATAACTCATTTGTTCCGAATGCAAACGCAAAATTTAACATTCGCTGTCTTACTCTCTGCTCTGTGTGTGTGTGTGATATTATTACTTAAAAATATAACAACATAGGTAAAGATTATAGAGATAGTTCTCTTTGAACAACTATCGCTATAGTCGTGCTTTGCAGAGCAGAAATCCGAATTTGCAGGCTAAGATTAGAATTTAGTGATCATCGGAAGTCTATATAATCGCNGGCAGCCTTCAGCATATACATGTATACGTATAAAATTTTATATAACTCATTTGTTCCGAATGCAAACGCAAAATTTAACATTCGCTGTCTTACTCTCTGCTCTGTGTGTGTGTGTGATATTATTACTTAAAAATATAACAACATAGGTAAAGATTATAGAGATAGTTCTCTTTGAACAACTATCGCTATAGTCGTGCTTTGCAGAGCAGAAATCCGAATTTGCAGGCTAAGATTAGAATTTAGTGATCATCAGAAGTCTATATAATCGTTGACGCGAAAATAAAACAAAAACAGGAGTCTCCACGCGTCTTCTCGCGCCGTTGAACGATAAAGAACAGTAGAGAAATGCAATAAACAAAATATACGATATCTCGTGCTCTATGTACATCTGTGGCAAGTGAAAAAGAGAAAAGAGCCAGACGATTACTTTTTTTTTTACTACATATCGGCCACTTGAAACTAACGTCAGTCTTTTAGTCAATGTATTACGCACTCCCTCTCCTGCACTGTCAATCGCAATCACGCGACACGATATTCAGAGTCTTCGTAGTATGTCCAAGCGTGGCTCAACGTTGCGACATATGCCTGTGGGCTATGTGAGACAGCATCTTATTGCCGGCGAGGAATGTAACGACGCCCAGACACATGAGGTATCGCAGCGTGACGAACATGTTGAGCTTCAGCCAGAAGATATGAAGGGGGGCCACAGCTCCTTCAGGATTCCGGAACAGGGGTGGAGCAGGCAAGGCCAAAGGAACTTGCACGTGTCTCCTTTTACAACCGCTGTATTTCCTCTTTCGTACAAGGTCTCCTCACTCGCCACTTCTCCGCTCGCTATCGCTCGCTTCTCTCTCGCTGCTTCTCACTATCGCTCGCTTATCTCTCACTACTTTCGCTATCGCTCGCTTCTCTCTCGCTGCTTCTCGCTATCTAAACTGTGCGTCACTAGAAGGCGAAACGGACGCGTCTTCTCCGATACGCTTCGCCCGTCGCGCCGAGCGCGGCGCCAGCTGCTACGGTACCGCACGCGGACGGGAACGTCGCGGCCCGCGCGAGGAAGACCTCTCTAGGTCGCAAGCTCTGCTTCCGTCGCTGGCGCGAAACGGAAGTGGCAGAAGTTGGCGCTACAGATACTGAACAGTACGAAAATACCTCCTAATCCGAGATGGAATACAAGTGCGCTAAGAGACAGCGGGAAATTTGAAATGTTAACACCTAGCCGAGCCCATAAGATCAGCAACAGTAAGACCGGTGACAAACACAGCCCCGTGAAAAGGTTGGACACAAAGGCAGGCGGTCTACGCTCGGGTTCACGGTTAATTTCTTTTACGTTTTCTCGTGGAACTATCATATTTGTTCTAAAAGATTCAAGCCGAAACGTGAATTTGCATTAGTTCTCGTTTTCTGCTGTAGAAACGAAAAAAACGCTTACCGCATGAATTCCTCGAGGCTGCAGCATGGAAATAAAGTAATAATCTGAATATTTCAATCCCACTCTTCAGTTTGCATTCTTTCACGATTTAACGTAATGAAACGCAAGATTCACTCGACATTCACGTTACTTCGCCTATTACCCGCAACCTCGCAAGTTTCGCTTGCAGATTGATTTCTCACACGTTTTCTCGTGGAACTAGCGTATTTGTTCGAAAAGATTCAAGCCGAAACGTGAATTTGCATTAGTTTACGTTTTCTGCTCTAGAAACGAAAGAAACGCTCGCCGCATGAAATTCTCGAGGCTGCAGCATGGAAATAACGTAATAAAGCAGAATATTTCAATCGCACTATTCAGCTTGCATCCGTTCACAATTTAACGTAAAGAAACGCAAGATTCACTTGACATTCACGTTACTTCGCCTATTACACGCAAACTCGCAAGTTTCGCTCGCAGATTGATTTCTTTTACGTTTTCTCGTGGAACTATCATATTTGTTCTAAAAGATTCAAGCCGAAACGTGAATTTGCATTAGTTCACGTTTTCTGCTGTAGAAGCGAAAAGAACGCTCGCCGCATGAAATTCTCGAGGCTGCAGCATGGAAATAACGTAATAAAGCAGAATATTTCAATCACACTATTCAGCTTGCATCCGTTCACGATTTAACATAAAGAAACGCAAGATTCACTTGACATTCACGTTACTTCGCCTATTACACGCAAACTCGCAAGTTTCGCTCGCAGATTGATTTCTTTTACGTTTTCTCGTGGAACTATCATATTTGTTCTAAAAGATTCAAGCCGAAACGTGAATTTGCATTAGTTCACGTTTTCTGCTGTAGAAGCGAAAAGAACGCTCGCCGCATGAAATTCTCGAGGCTGCAGCATGGAAATAACGTAATAAAGCAGAATATTTCAATCACACTATTCAGCTTGCATCCGTTCACGATTTAACATAAAGAAACGCAAGATTCACTTGACATTCACGTTACTTCGCCTATTACACGCAAACTCGCAAGTTTCGTTCGCAGATTGATTTCTTTTATGTTTCCTCGTGGAACTAACGTATTTGTTCGAAAAGATTCAAGCCGAAACGTCAATTTGCATTAGTTTACGTTTCCTGCTGTAGAATCGAAAGAAACGCTCTCCGCTTGAAATCCTCGAGGCTGCAGCATGGAAATAACGTAATAAAGCATAATATTTCAATCACACTCTTCAGTTTGCATCCGTTCACGATTTAACGTAAAGGAACGCAAGATTCACTTGACCTTAACGTTACTTCGCCTATTACACGCAAACTCGCAAGTTTCGCTCGCAGATTCTACGCTGACAGTTCTACGCTGTTTGCGAATCTTACTCGAAAGAGAAAATTTTGACATCTATCTTTTAAAGAATGTAGATAAAGTGTTTCTTCTCATGTTTCGTACGATTTACGCAAGCATATATACTTACTGTAAGGCATTCTCGTGTTTCCGAATGCCATAAATATAATTTTTATATAATTTCTTATCGTCTTCAAGCAAAGCAAGCTCCTTGTCCTGTTCGATGGATCTCTGTACATGCTTCAGTCGATACCTGAAGAACGAAAATAGGAAAATTGTAAATCTGGATGAAGTTAGTTTTTTAATTTTTAAGTTAACTTAATTTGACAGTTGTGCTGGATGTTGTATGTGTAACAGTGAGGCGTTCTGATTACCGTAACTGTATTTAGGTTATGTTCGCAAGATTACAACCTAGCGGAAGTATATATAAAGTCACGAGCGCAGATCAAATTAATAACATTTATATGTTCTTATGATCACGAGACGTAACTGTGCAAAGATGCAACTCTACACTCTTTGGAGTGCAATACCGAAATTAAGATAGTCCGTGCCTAAGCAACGCTGCATCATTAAAACTATCCCCTCTGACTGGAATACTCGATTAGGGTAAAAGGACGAGCCAAACAACTAAGAGCAGATTCTCGATTCGACTCTTAGTTCTCGGATACCGACACGCTATCAGTTAAGTACGAAATACTATAACGAGTTATACAGAATATAAACGCGTTAACTTTCAAAAGGAAGATACTATATTTTTTGTCACCACTCTTTGTTCCGCCGCGCTGCTCTGGGAACCCATATTATCTTTGCCATTTTGACGACGCAAGAAATTGGTGGCAGTGGTAGGATCTATCCCTCCATTAGCAGTCTGGAACTGAACAAAAGGAACACATTTGTGAAAAAGCAACAGCAAGTAATAGATTGGTGAGCAAAAAAATTTTGGGACAACCAAGGTTAAAAACTGTGACAGCCGATAAAAGACGAATGTCGGAGCTACGACCGCCGACACGAGCCAACCACGAGAAGAGAAAAGGCAATGAAACAACAAAGGCAGTAGAAACAACCTACCTCAACGCCACGACGAGCATTAAATAACTCCACACCGGAGCACTGATAACGGACCATGCGCAAAAGCGATAGGTTGATATATGTCCAGTCATGTTAATGTAAGTCCTAATCTAATATACACACGTTCCTACATAAGCGAGAGATCAAATCATACGCTTGAATGTTCGAAGGTAGTAATATACCACGTAAACCTCGCAAAACGGATCATGGCTACATAGAGAACCTGAGGAGAATACGATAAGATAATCATTCAAACTGCTAAGCCAAAAATCTCGATAGCGTAATAGACAAAACCGCGCAAAGTATAGAAGAAGAATTTCAAGACGCGTTAACGGTACTTGATATTTCGAAGAACAACCCCCGATACACATAGTAACAGAGTACGAATTTTCATTTAATCGATATCAGATCGATAATAGTATATTACCAGCTGTAACTTCATGCGTTAGGAAACCAAGACACATGCCGAGTAACAGTACTATTATTGATGTGTCAAGTGGAGGAGAATTTTCCTTAACTTCATACGACAAGAGCGTTTTCGACCCAAACAAACCACTTGATAACTTAAATATGGAGAGAGGAGCAGGATATACCGTATATTGATGGTCCACGATCGACAAAGAAATCGGTAGTTTACGAAACACAGTCGCACATCATACGAACGGTAACATAGAAAAAATTTTATACCGAGAGGCAGTAAAAAAGAGAATGCGAATCTTTAATATAGGCTCTATTGAATTAAATGGAAAACCTCACATACGTAATCGAACGAAACAAAAAAGTTAAAGTCCTGCAACAGAATAACGCAGAAAGATTAGTTAATCGGCAATAGTCTACTGCGACGAGATGTTAGAATCAAGAATATATAACGAAATATTTATATATTCTATATATATATTTTACATACATATTCTATTTATATATTCTATATATATATTATAAATATATAACGAATATATAACGAAATATATAACCATACAAATATAAACGATCCTCTATGGAAGATAGTTTCGCATTTAATTCGGTAAGGGACTGAGGCCAGGGACTTCATTCAGACCTTTGACGGCTCGAGTGAAGAGAATCTCAAAGAACTTTTGCATGTCTGCAGCTATGTTTACGATTTAATACATCCTTCAGAAGAAATCGCATTAATTAAAGCGATAACCTTGCGACGGTCCGACTTCGCTCTCGGACGGTCGTATATGCGAATTTCGCGTTCGCGGCGGTGGCGGTAATCCGTTGAGCTCGGCAAATTGCCAGGTTCATGATTAGTAAGAGGGAGAGTTAAATAAACGGCACAATATATTTGATGTAATTATAATCGGACGAGGTGTCCTGATAACTGAGTACAGTTTTGAAGCATCTGGAAAGCGCCTTTAAGTGGCTGGTTACCCAGTATTTTGATTTACAAAAAATAAGTGCGGACGATGATTACAAAATACACGCAACGTGATGATTGTACACAGGTCGGTCCGTATTTCACGGAAATATGGATCGGTCTAGATTCGGAATTCGGAATGTCGGTTTGTGAAAATATTAGGTTGGGGAAAAAGAAATCCATTATTTTTTCGGTAGACGGCTGTAGTGATCGATATTTCGTAAAGTATCGATCAAACAATTTCAGATTTATGCTCGTTGGAAAGGTGACATTTCGCACTAAAAAAATTCTTTTGTTGTTTTTTGTTTGGTCCATTCAGTTGTGAGTTACAAGGTGTTAAAAATGGAAATCAACAAAGAGAAGATTCGATACATTTTACAGTTTTTCTTTGATAAAGGCGAAAATACAAGCCAGGCGGCTGTAATTGTGAATAGTGTTTATGGTGCCGATACTGTAACAACCGATTACGTGCAATTTTGGTTTCGTCGATTCCGTTCGGGTATTTTTGATGTTAAAGATGCACCTCGCACAGGTAGGCCCGTCGTCGAACATGTCGATAAAATCACAGAAATAATCGAAGTTAACCGGCATGTTAGCAGTCGTAGTATCGCCCAGGAGCTAAATATCGACCATAAAATAGTTTTAAACCATTTGCACAAAACTGGATTCAAAAAGAATCTCGATGTTTGGGTGCCACACCAATTAACACAAAGAAACATGATGGATCCATCTGCGAAGCCTTGGCCAAACGGAATGAAATCAACCCATTTCTTAAACAGATGGTGACTGGGGATGATAAATGGGTCACATACGACAACATTGTGCGAAAGCGATCGTGGTCAAAGCGCGGTGAAGTAGTTCAAACGGTGGTCAAAACAGGACTAACGGCCAGGAAGGTTCTGCTGTGCATTTGGTAGGACTGGAAAGGAATCATTTATTATGAGTTGCTTCCATATGGCCAAACACTAAATTCGGATCTCTATTGTCAACAACTGGACCGTTTGAAGCTAGCGATTGACCAGAAACGGCCAGAATTGGCCAACAGGAGAGGTGTTGTGTTCCGTCAGGACAACGTCAGGCCACACATGTCTATAGTGACTCGCCAGAAACTCCGGGAGCTTGGTTGGGAAGTTTTGATGCATCCACCATATAGTCCGGCAGCAAGCGATTATCATGTTTTTCTTGCATTGCAGAACTTCCTTAGTGATAAGAAATTGGCATCAAGAGAAAATTGTGAAAATCGATTACTAGATTTTTTTGCCAATAGGGACCAAGACTTCTATGAGAGAGGCATAATGAAGCTACCTTTAAAATGGCAACAAATTATAAAACAAAACTGTGCATCTTTGACGGACAATCGGACAATCCGAAACATGTTAAATAAAGTCTTGAAGTTCACGTAAAAATAATGCATTTTTTTTCCCCCAACCTAATATAAACAGGCTTTCGGCTTGCTAGACGGCGGCGAACGTGACCAGTGCGGCGGAGGAGAACGGGCACATACGCATGTTTAGATGCGCGGCTCATACGTCGGTCGGCCATTGAACTGTCTAGAACGTTGAAATCAAAGAGAACTTGCAGAGATAGCGAACGCACCACCTCCGAACTCGTCGTGATTCCCAAACCGGTCGGCTGGCGGGCAAGAAAGCCGAGAAATTCTGGCGGAGACAGCGACTGCACTGCCCCGAGTATGCGGTAGTATACCCGGTGCCCGCGACATCCATGCGAGAGACTGCGATCGCTCAACCTTGTTATTTCTGGCGGGAAGGATGTTCGTATTCGGAGGCTGCGAACACGCGGCAAAGACGGCGAAGACACCGTCTTGTTATTTAATCCTTTTACCTTTCCTTCCGATTTCCACGACCTGGAAATCGGGATCCGGTGCAATCTTAGACTTTATCGATCCAATTGACTCCGATGGAATCGGCCCTTCTGTCGTGGCGAAGCGCTCTTTTATACTGATTTGGTACTTGGTTTTGACGTGCTGTTGCTTAGCAACGGCGCGTTGTTTATTAATCGCGGAGACGTTAACGCATGATCCTGCGCTGTTGTTCGTATGCGTCACGCATGTGGCTAAAGTGGCGAATTAAAATGGCGCAAAGCGCTGATAGCGGCCCGACAGTTGGAAGATCGGGCCGCGGAGGTTCTCGGTGCTAACAGCACCGTTACAACCTGTATGAAATTAAAAGGTGTCACGTCCGACGCGTGTCACACCTGCGGAAAATCCAGATCCTATTTTTTTTCCTTCTCCTCTCTTTCCTTTTCCCTGCCTTCCTCTGTCGCTAAGCCTTAAATATACGCAATTCCCGTAAAAACATTCCTAAAAAACTGAAATCAGATCAAAACAAATCTAGAAACCCTAAATCTCCTTTCCTTAAAACCTAAAACCAGCTTCATCCAATCAAAACACTTCAAACACCACTAGGACCAATAAGAATTCCCAACCCTATACCCTAGTCCTAGAAAAAAACAGAACCACAACCTAAGACACTCGGAAAACCTCCTCGACCAATCAAAAGACTCCTCCATATACCTAGACCAATCAGAACACACAACACTTACTCCCTAGAGGAATGTTACCAAATCTCCCACGCAACCAATCAAAAACGTCCGACACTTATCCCAAGCGACACTAACCGCCACCTACAACTCAACACCAGCCCCGTCCGTTGGGTATAAAAGAGGGCCTCTGAGCCCGAGAACAGCAGTTCATCCGCGGACGCGGTCCGGTGCACTCCTCTCCAAGCACCAACCTCCTAACTCTAGGTAAGCGTTAAACCTAAAATTGTTTTTTGCGTCAAAATCTAAACTTAGAATATCTTCATCGAAATCCGACCTAGAATATTTTTCTCGAAACCCGACTTAGAATATTTCTGTCTAAATCTAACTTAGAATATTTTAGACCTAGAATCAAGACTTAGAATATTTCGATCTCGCTAGACTGAATCTTGTACCAAAGATTTATTTTTTAGAATATACATATTTTAACCAACGGTTTCGTATCAAGTTTATACTACCTTTAGAAATCCTACTCCACTCCATTTCAAATCACCCCGTATCAATTTTTCCTGACGCTGTTCACAAAGATCCTCCAACGAGAGCTCACCGGTGCCGTACAGCGGCACGCTCGTGCGGAGATCGCGTGACAGCCTTGATCTTTCACACGAGAGCTCACTGGTGCCGAACAGCGGCACGCTCGTGCGAAGATCGCAGGGTAACCTTGATCCTCCACGCGAGAGCTCACCGGTGCCGTACAGCTGCACGCTCGTGCGGGGATCACAAGGATACCTCGGGCTACTTAGCTTCTACCACTCAACCCTTGCCGTTGTCTTTACGAACACCCTCAAGCGAGAGCTCACCAGGTGCAGGATAGCTGCACGCTCGTACGAGGCCTTCGTGGCAACCCCAAGTTTAATCGACACCTGCCAACCTGATTGTGTCACGAGTGTGGGAGCAGACAGGTGCAGGATAGCTGCACGCCCACATCTCTTGCATCAACCGGTTGCAGTGTCCCGAGTTTACGTCGCTTATGCCCCAAAAAAGGAAACGACGCGGCGGTCGCGAATACCAACGTCGCAAGCTGGTGCGCCAGCTCACCCGCACCGCCACCCACGAATTCAACTCCATCGTTGGTTTATCCAACCCCTCCTTTTCTTCATGCCCATCGAGTCCTCTCCCAACGGAATCCCCACGTGTTCCTACCCCAGTGGAGTGCCCATCGCCGCAGCCGTTGACCCCGCGTGTGAATAAACCGTTCGAGTACAAGTTGATACCGATCGACTTGGACGATTTCAAAGTGACCAAGGTCCGTCGTGCGTCATCACCAAGGGATCCGCGTCCCGAATATTACAAGATCTTGAAAGCTGAAACTCTGCACGCTCTTTTTGGGGAATCAACATCTCCTCCCCCCTCACTGAAGGAACTCCGCGCCACGTCCAGAAGTGCTTTATACCGTCAACTGCGGGTCCGCCACTGGATTCACGCTACAACCCGCCTGCGGACGTTAGGTTGACGCTGAGAGAGGCCCAACTCTCCCTCCCCCTACAAGGTGAGTACCTTCCGAATTTCTTAGAACACGCGTAAACCCCCTTCCTCGCCGCCCACGAGTTTTCTCTTCATTTCGCAACCCGAGTTTTTAATACCCCCCGCTCGAAGTTCGCGCCGTTACCCCTTTTGATCGCGCGTGTCCCCGGGGAGTACCGCGTAGGTGCGCTAGACCCGAAAATAGCGATCAGTCCCCGTGCGACCGTCCGAGCACCGCATTCCCCCTCAGCGGCCGCGACACGCCGGGACGTGACAAAGGACAGTCCATGACGGAGATGAAGAATTGAAATATAGCGACATACCGACAATTGTTACAAATACTAAAGGTCTATTATTTGCGAAAAAATCAACTATATGCTTGCAACGCGAATTTAATATTTTACGGCAAAATCTCGGAAAAGAGGCGCGAATCTTTGAAAACAGGATCGATAAATTAGCGACAGAATTATACGAGTCAACTCTTGACAGTACCGCGTATACCTCAGCAGAAATAAGATCTATCCACGAATACATTAAGGCATAAGCACTAATTAATTTTCAACTCGGACTGAATGGAAGGCTATAAACTATTGTGCGACCCCGGGCTCCCACTACCCTAGCTGAAGCTATTGCTAGAGCAATGAAGGGAGGAAAGGTAAAAGGATTAAATAACTACCATAATAATCGCAACCGAGACACGATATAATAGTCGACCGACGGCACGCGCGTTCGAGGAAACGTTAGAATGGCACTTGGATGGGATGTCTTACTCTACGTGTGGAAAAATAGGACATCAAGGGAAAGATTGTCGTACCAGCCGTTACGCAAACCGATTAACTCTATCGAAAATAAGCGAGCATCCCCGCGTAAACACAACGGGGAAATATTGCACTGCCGGAAGGTACAGCATACTCGCAAAGAATGCAGGAAGCTGCATAGGAAATCAGCTGAACACCCGGCACCTACTCTTAAACCGCGTCAAAAGCACCGAAACACAAACATCTCCTTGATAGGCGTGGAATACGCCGTAGAGACGTTTCTGACTACGATGAAAGCAGAAACAAGAAACAAAGAGACAATAGAACGCAAAGCATTTTAGAATTCAAGATCAACTAAGTGAAAAAAACTAATCTAATACACACACGAGATTGGACTTAGTGATACTTTTTATATGCAAAGGCAGGCAAAGAAAAGTACCGCTTTTACTTGATATTAGATTATCAATTAATTTTGTAAAAGTGCGGACTCAAAAGGGAGAAATTCTCGTAATTATGGATAAGGTAACATTCACCACAGTAACCGGACATCAAACAAGCACATTAGGTAGATTCACTGCAATCATGAAGGTAGGGAAACCAGTCTTATAAAATCTACGTAGTAAAAAATGATTTTCCCACTGAAATAGAGGGAATATTAGGAGTCGATTTCTTGTAAATGCATAATGCGACTTGCAAATATTAGGTGCTTGAATGAATTCTCGCTTGACTAATAGAGGTCAGTATTTGTGCTATTACAACATGGCCGACAGTGGTTGTAGATATATGTGAAAGTACTGTCAATAGGCTTTAATAATCAGTGTGTGACATTAGATCGTAATTGAAATTATTTATTGTATTGAAGAATCAAATCTCGTGGCAAAAAAAGAATATTTGCGGGAAGCAAAACTTTTCTGCTTTCATCTCAAGAAATCTGCTGCTGAACGTCATCGTTTGCTAGTGAAGGTTTATGGGGAGCATGTTCCATCTGAAACAATTTGCAAAAATTGTTTTAGAAGATTCAAAGATAACGATTTTAACGTGAATGACATAGAGCACACGGATTAGCCAAAAAAGTTTGTTGTAAGCTTAACAATAATATATGTCGATGACCATAAACGAAGGCCACGGCTCGAATTACCAAACGTCGCTTTGCGGAAATGCAACCCTGCATTCTGGCAAAGGAAGTATCGAAATCAGGAAGGTCAGCGTCCACACTCAAGTGACGCTGACATATCCAAACCGTCCCCTCTAATTAAGACATAGGAAGAGGATAGAAGGGGACGTGATACCGGAGCGACGGGCGACTCTAGACACTCAACTCTCGGGAACCGACACGCTGTCGGTCACACCAGAAATATTGTTTCGGGCGGACAACGTAATAAAGATAAGTTCATTTCTTCAACAAGAGATAATTTATTTGACATTGAGCATCACCAACGCCTCTCGCTCTATCGCGCTGTGAAGGGTACCCAACATTATCTGCGACGACTCGACTCGCGCAACAAAACTGGTGGCAGCGGTAGGATTCGTCCTCCAACAACAGCTTGCAACACAACAAGGAGAAGGCTTCTGTGAAAAAGCAATCGCAAGTAGCAGACTGGTGAGCAACAAATCTTGGGACAATCAAAAAGGGGAAAGGAAAACTACGTGACAGTCCAAAAGAAACGAACATCGGAGCTACGACCACTAACACGGGCCAACCACAATAGCAGAGGAGGCGACGAACAGCAAAGACAGCAGAAACATTTCACCTCAACACAGCGACAAGCGCCAGGCAACTCAACACCGGACAATAGGAGCATCGATAACGAACGTGCAAGAACCTGATAGCGCGACCCGTCGACATGCGTCCCGTCTTATTAATGTAAGTCCTAATCTAACACACACAAGCGTATACACATACTTATACAAGCGAGAAGCCAAAGTCTTTAGTGGATCCATCAAAAATTCTTATTCCTCCCCTTCACATAAAGCTTGGTCTAATGAAGCAGTTCGTTAAAGCTTTAGATAAAACAGCGATGAACAAGATGAACACTTTCATCAAGACATAAAAGTAATGGAAAGTCGCTATCAGGGAAGATGAGACGAACATATGATGGCAGATTTCTGCTGGAATCTGAAGAAAGACGTACCAAAGAGAAATAGAAAACGTAAGACATTGCATCGATCTTTTGAGNATTTTTTGCACTCACATCTTGATGAATTTCCAGACAACCTAGGAGATTTTAGCGAAGAACAAGGTGAACGCTTTTATCAAGACAAAAGTAATGGAAAGTCGCTATCAGGGAAGATGGGACGAACATATGATGGCAGATTTCCGCTGGAATCTGAAGAAAGACGTACCAGAGAGAAATAGAAAACGTAAGACATTGCATCGATCTTTTGAGGAGAAAAGAACTCGATATAGTTCGAAAAAAGAGAAAGACTAAAATGAGAAGAGAAACTAAAACTACAAATCTGTTATTTGCTTTTTTTTTATATATTTATTTATTTATTTATTTATTTATTTATTTATTCGTTCAACTGTAAACAGCCCTTTTAA
>NW_014557352.1:0-11987 GCF_001313825.1 Dinoponera quadriceps | reverse complement strand
AGTTGGCGAGTCGATGAGTTACCAGGTTCTTAGGTTTTCAATCGTTTTTGATAATCGGGATTAGATATTTTAATAAATTTTAAAGTGTTTTTTGAGGTTATGGCCAAACCCTGACGTCCAGGGGTTAAACCGACCTCGGATTCGGATTCAGCGACCCCAAAAACATACAGTAAACATAGTCAAACTCCCTGCCTCAAAAATTTTTTTTTGTGCGGCTGTGTTATAACTTTTTTTACTTAACATAAATTTTTACGAATTTTTAAAAAATTGTAAAATAAGATGCATTTCAGATATTATTAAAAAAATTGTTTTTTAATAATTATCATAACATTTTTAAGTAAAAATCAATTTTAATCTAAAGTTCCTAGTACTTTTTTGACATATTGTTAACCAGCAATTTTACTTAGAATTTATCTAATGTCATCGGCAATTATTTCGTAATTGGATGTGGAAGTGAAACAATATAAATAAACTTCAATAAATTTTATTTAATATTTAACTTTTAATATTTCTTTTTAGTATGATAAACTGTGTAGCAATCACCTACGTGTAATGGCACACAACAGGTTTTGCAAATGTATCTTGTTTCGCTGCGTTTTCCTTTTGAAGAGCATACTCTACATGTTCTAGTTGGATTTGTTTTTCTGCCAGTGACTATTTTTTCTAAAACGTGGTCTCTTAGCTATCCTAGGAAAGCCTGAAAGGTGGATCATTGTAAGGAGCCGTTTTAGAAATACGGGAGGAAGCGTCACGTACTATGCTGCATTCATTGGAATATACAGTTGTCCATTTCCTAGCTACTTTCAGTAGAAATTTTTTGTATCTTAGTTTATTTTGTGACTAATAGTCACAGTAGATTTTAAATGCATTAAACAAAGTTCAGTTTATGAAAAAGAATGCTAATTTTTTTTACCACTTTAAACTTTTTCGTAAAATATTGCTGTTTGCCAAATACCGATTTGCACGATCGAACCCTTTCATGTATTTATTGTATTCTAATATGCACGTAGGTTTAACCATATCATCCATAGAATTTCTTTTTCGTTTTCTACTTGATTTCAGAGAAGCATCATGAATAGTTGATATCATGCGCACTATTCTTTTATCTTTTCAAGCGACAAAAACAACAGGTCTTTTCCGTACAAAAGTCATTTCTCCTCTGCGTAAACTTTTGGACTTTTCTATTAGAACCTTTGGCAAGCCACGGTTTTCTCGTATGGTACCACAGACTAGTGTTTTCTTTCTTAGTAATACTTCAGCTGTAGAAACGCTGTTATAATAATTATCTTGGTTTATGTGATGCCAATGACCAGGTATGGCTCCAACACAGACAATATGGTTTCTTAGAACTTTTTTCCTTGTCCCAGATAGATTTCGAAGATATGTACCCACTCTCACTTTCACAAAGTATTCTGATTAAAATTTCATATTTTGTTATCTTTGCCGGGTTATACGTCCTGAAGCTGAGACGTCCTCTGTATGGTACCATTGCTTCGTCTAGAACTAACTCCTGTTTGGGTATGTATATGGATTGAAATTTTGGAATAATATAATCCAAAAGCTATGTAATTTTGCAAAGTCTGTCTCCAATAGATGTATTCTGTGTATTATCATTCAGATAGAAAAATGTAAGAATTTGTTCAAATCTCATTCTGGACATAGTTCTACGAAATATTGGTGCTTCAACCAAAGGGTCCGTTGACCAATAATCTTTCCAATGTGACTTGTTGGTTTGGCCCATCAATATCAGTAATCCAAGAAACTTTTTTATTTCGTTAGTGGTAACTTCCGTCCATGGTATCGTTTTCGCAGGGCTTTTATGCAATTCTTTCATTTGAGAGTGGTACAAATTGGTTTGCGTAACAACTAAATAAAAAAAACCATTATCAAAAAGTAAAGCCGTTACTTCACTGAAACTCGGCGCATCACCAAGTTCAGTAGTTACACCAGGAATATTTAAATAATCCTCCAATGTTGGTGTTATATTATTTCCGTTCCACTCTTCTTCCAAATCATTGTCACTATCAGATACTATTACATTTCTATTTTGCCGATTTAGTGGCTTAATATCAGATTCATCACTGTCTTCCGATAAAGCATCATTTTCCGAATCACTACAATTTATTTCAAAATCACTCGGACAATCGGATAAAGCGTCCGCGTATAATTCATTGAAGGATTTTTCACCGTTACGTTCCATCATGGTTGAAATTTTTTCTTATTTCAAAGGGGGTACAATTTGACGGGTTTTATTAGCGAAAGACACAGCTTGTGGTATGCTGAACAACAATTACACTGTATGATCTCCGAGAACGTACTGACCCAACTCGTGATCGATGCGAAACAAAAGCGCATCGATCACGAGTTCACTCGTGGCCGATCAGCAACGTTTGAGCAGAAAAACACAAGTAACTCGTGACCGGTTAACAATGTGTTAACAGTAACAAAGAATGGAAATAAATATGTACTAACATTCCAAGATAATTTAACTAAATTTTGTAAAGCGATACCCATACCGAATCAAGAAGCATCAACCATCGCGAAAGAATTTGTAGAGAAAATAATTTTGGAATACGGAATTCCTAATGAAATATTAACGGATCAAGGAACAAACTTTTTAAGTAACGTGTTTAAAAACACTTGCAAATTATTAAGAATACAGAAAATATTAGGTTGGTGCATATGAAATGTCGGATTCTTAAGTGATTGTATAAAACTGTATATCTTTCTTCAAAAGCTGTTTATTCAATCAAAGTATGCTCCATTCGCTTCAATACACTTCTCCCAACGAGATTTTAAAGCGTAGATGCCTGTCTTAAAAAAATTTTGGTCTTTAGAATTAATAAACTCTGATATCGAGTTTTTTAGACTGTCTTCATTTTCATGGTGTTTGCCTCTTAAAAACAGCTCTAAATGCTTGAAAAAATGAAAATCGGTCGGCGAGAGATCCGGTGAATATGGTGGATGCTGCAAAACTTCATATTCCAGTTCGTTCAGTTTCGCAATTGTTTTGTGCGATGTGTGCGGCCGAGCGTTGTCATGGAGCAGTAGCGGGCCATGCCGATTCACAAGCGATGGGAGTACAATTTGGTGTCTCAATATCGTTGTATGGTCAACTTTCATCCTGATAGCAAGTTCCCTCGTGGATACGGCTGGATCCGCTTCCACTAGAGCCTTCAGGTCATCATTATTCACAGACGTTTTGGGTCTTCCGCGCGGCTCATTTTGCAGTGAAAAATCGCCAGTCCGAAATTTTTCGAACCAACGCTGCACTTTCCGATTGTTAACCGTATTCTCCCCAAACGCTTGGTTTATGTTGCGTGCAGCTTTTGCAGCACTATTACCAAGTTTGTACTCATATAAGAAAATGACGCGAATGTCGGCAGAATTCATATCGGTAATAAACTCAAAAGAAATAAAAAAGGGAAGACCTTCGAGAAAACCTATTTTGTTGAAATGAGTCTCTGGCAATGGACAATACGAGTATGAATGAGGTTATGCCAAATACAAAAGTATAACGAAAACAGGGTAGGAAAACGTCCGCATGTAAAGAGAATCCGACATTTCATACGCACCAACCTAATACAAACCACCGCGTATCATCCACAAAGCAATGGCGTGCTAAAACGCTTGCATAAAACACTCGCAGAATATTTAAGGCATTACAACAATACCGACCAGACAGACTGGGATGATTAGATGCCATACGCAATTTTCACATATAATACTACCGCGCATACTAGCACAAGCTATACTCCATTTGAGCTATTATACGGACATGAAGCAACATTATATTCTGCCGTATACCTACCACCCGAACCTACATACACCTTCGACGACTATGCTCAGGAACTCAAACAGAGATTACGCGCAGCAAATCAGCTAGCAAGGGAACACGTCAAGAAAGAAAAAATGAAGAGCAAGCGATACTACGATCAAAAAACCAAAGGGATCCAATACCAAGTAGGCGACAAAGTCTTATTATATGATGAAACCTTACGCCGAGGAAGATCAAAGAAACTCGACGCCATGTGGATAGGGCCATATGAAATAATCAAGAAACACTCCGATGTTAATTATATAATAAAAAGAGGCCGTAAAACCCTAACCATTCACGCAAATCGACTAAAACACTACATTGATAATTAATGTCAAAAAAAAATACTTACCTCTAAGGGGGGCCAATAGGACCCCGTTCGGGAGCTCATCCACCCATTCCAATCACTCCCTCCTATTCACGTCCGCCACCGCGTCCCACAAGCCGCACGTTGGTCCTCGCCAGGCGGAACTATTCCCGCATAACGAAATCCAGACGACAAAGAAGGCCTTGAGGCCGCTAGCCGCCTACCTCTATAACTGGAAAAATGGCAGCCTCGGGAAGTTGCAACCCCTGAAAAACTTGCGGAGCAACCCTTGGCACCACCTCGCCGCAAGCATACCGAATCTAAAATCGTGCCGAAAAATACAATAACTAAAACCACACGCGGAAGGAAAGATAACCAAGGGTACATGCAAAAGGGCCAACAAAATAATACACTACTACTTCCTCCCTCCGGCCGGTACAATAAGGACAACACATTTCTAAAGCCAGCGAGCTACTGAACTGTCGATCTAAAACCATCTTAACACACCGTGGCATACGATTGAAAAACACTGACGCTGAAAGTTAAGGGGATCCGTGAAACCATAGCCGTGAAACCATAGCCTAAGCAAAACAAATTCACCAGAAACGAATCTAGCCATAGCCGAACACCACACACGAGCAAAAGACGACTACAACAAAGAAGAATAAATATCGAAAGAAAATCTTAAAATCAGGAATTATTCAATTTCGACAGCAGTGTAGACTGATAATAGAAGATACTATAATACAGACTCAGGAGACGTTTGAAACCAACGAAATATAAATAAATATACACAGAGTATAACCTCACGTTTTCTCAAGGGTCCACAGCAAATCAAACAAAAACAACACGGTACGAACTCTAACACAAAAAAGTGATACAGAACCCCGCGGAATTAACAAATTTAGGAAACAGATTGTCCAAAATATGCCAAGATCTAGAGAATCAATATTTTCTTAAAAACATAAACATTTATTCTATTCAACCGCGCCGAGTGGAATAACCATTATAATTGTAATAATCGTTATAATACTAGTACTAAGAAAGTTACAAAACATTACGAAAAACAATCCAATTGTTATAGAACGCAACAACGACAAATAAGACAAAAGATAGAAATACCTCGCTGTAAATTAAGAGAAACCCGCCGAAACGAAACCAACGAATAGAAATAATGTAATAGTAAAAAAATTAACGATTATAATAAAATATTGTCCACGGGAAAAAACTGTTGTAAACAAAAACGTCGTTCCTCCGTTTTCTCTCTCCAACGGGGGAGGGATGTTGTAAGCATAACGATTAGACACGTCGATGACCATAAACAAAGGCCACGGCTCGAATTACCAAACGACGCTTTGCGGAAATGCAACCCTGCATTGTAGCAAAGGAAATATCGAAATCAGGATGGTCAACGTCCACACTCAAGTGACGCTGACACATCCAAACCGTCCCCTCTGATTGAGATATTGGAAGAGGATAAAAGAAACGTGATACCTGTGCGACGGGCGACTCTCGACTCTCAACTCTCGGGATCCGACTCGCTGACGATCACACCAGAAATATTGTTTCGGGCGGACAACGTAATAAAGACAAAGATCATTTTTTCAACAAGAGATAATTTATTTGACACCGAGCATCACCAATGCCTCCCGCTCTGTTGCGCTGTGAAGCGCACCCTACATTATCCGCGACGACTCGACTCGCGCAACAAGTTTGAAGATGGAGAATCGGGAGTATTATTAGATGAAGATACACATCAGACGCTCAAAGAGTTGTCGGAAACACTAAATATTGATGAGTCAACCGTTAACAAACGTTTAAAAGTAATGAGAATGATCCAGAAGCAAGGAAACTGAGTCCCACGTGAATTGAGAAAAAGAGACATTGGGAATTGTATAACCATTTGAGAATTGCTGCTTCAAAGACAAAAACGGTAGTCGTTTTTGCATCGAATTTTAACTGGTGATGAAAAATGGACTCATTATGACTATCGTGAACGCAAGAACCGTCAACATCAACATTAAAACAGGGTATTTATGAAAAGGAGATCATGCTATGCATTTTATGGGATTAAGTCGGTGTAGTATATTATGAGCTGCTGCAATCGAGTAAAACCATCAATGCTGAACCGACAACAATTACTCAATATGAATTGAGCATTTAAAGAAAAACACTTGCAGTACGCCAAATGATATGACAAAATTATTCTTCTCCACAAAGCTAGACCACATATTGCAACAACGGTGAAGAAAATCTTGGAGGCACTTGCATGGGATTTTTTTACCCTTTACTTACTAGACGTTGCTCCTTCAAATTATCATTTGTTTCGGTCGATGCAGCATGGCTTTTCTGAGCAGCACTTCAGTTCTTTCGAAGATATAAAAAAATGTCTCGATGACTAGATCGCCTTGAAAAAAGAACCTGCATTTTTCTTCGGCATAACATGTGTTACCCGAAAAATGAGAAAAGATTTTTTAGTTTCCGAAGGACAATACTTTGAATAAGATATAATCTTCTTTTTAAATAGACATCAGTTTTTGTAGAAAAAATAGCGAGAATTAATTCAACTGCCTAATGTCAAAGCAGAAAATTGAAGATTTTCGGGAAAAATTTGGTTTCATTATCTTATCAAACATATCCGATACTTGTTTCAAGCGAAATGATAATACTGGCAACTACAAATGCAAATTCAGTTTGGATCGTTACTGCCGAAGAAAGAAAACCTGGAGTCTTTATTGGAAATTGCCTAGCAATACCAAATAACTACGCGTGTGCCGTTAGTATCGTAAACTGGGCATCAATGCACCGTTGGAACTGTTTCTTCCAATCAGCAAAACACGCGGAAAACGCATTGACCGGAATTTATCATAATATGTCCGGTGATTCTGATATTATTGTCTCTCTCGTCGCAAAACACCGCCCTTTCAGTCGTAACTTCATCCGGAAGAATAGGAACAAGTCAGCTAGAGATAGGTCTGGAGAGTAGGGGGTTTGTGAGACGATTGATACGTTGTTACGAACGAGAAACTCTCGAATACGAAGCGCAGTACGTGGCCGCGCGTTGTCATAATGCAGTAGCCAGTTCTTGTGCTGCCATAACGTTGGTCGTTTTCGTCTCACATCTTTCCTCAGGCGCTGTAACATTTCTTCGTAGTGTTCTGCGTTTACTGTTGCACCTTGTGTATTCGTAATGAACTACACCTTGGTGATCGAAAAATGCGATCAACATTACCTTCTGATCCGAGCGAGACATACGCGTTTTCTTCAGTCTCGACTCTCTTTTTCTTACCCACTGACTATTCTGCTATTCTGTTTCCACATCATACGCATAGACCCATGTTTTATTCGCAGTAATAATATTTTTTTAAATTTTCATCCATATTTACACGCTGAAGCAGTTCTTCACAGATCTCTAAACGGTTTTACTTTTAGTCACGCATGAAAATTTGAGGCATGAATTTTGAGACCACTCTCGTGTACTCCAACTTCTCGACGATGACATGGCATAACCCAAATGATATTTGTACAGTCTCAGATAGTTCCCTCAGTGACCTTCGGCGGTCTTCGGCCAATAGATTGGAGATTTGTTCCTTCCTTTCGTCGTTAACTGATGTGGACGGCTTTCCTAGCCTAGACACCTCTTCCACCGACATTAAGCTCTTCTTAAACCATTCGTACTATTCGTAAACTTGAGTAGAACTCATAGTCTCATCCCCATAAATTTTCTTAAGCAGTTTGAATGTCTCCGCGCACGTTTTCCCCAACTTATAACAAAATTTTATGCAAACACGCTGCTCTTGCAACACCATTATTTTAAAAACGCGTGACGAATCGCAGAATGGTACAAACGCATACTCGTTTTCTGTACAATAACTTCAGAACTACTGGGCCGTTTACAACGAAATTTCTACTGCGCATTGGAGGAGGATGCGCTATCTATTTGTAAAATCTTAAACTACATCCGTGAAGTTTTACACGCTTGACGACAGAATTCCAATCTTTTTTTCACATCTTGTATATGATGAAACCGTCCGCCGAGGAAGATCGAAAAAGATCGACGCCATATGAATGGGACCATATGAAATAATTTAGAAACATTCCGATGTCAACAATTAAGTGTACAAATGAATAATCAAAATATTTTTAAGCTAATAAGAAATTAATTTTAAAATTAATTGAATTTCCCACTCTTTTACCGTTATGTAGTGTTGACGTATAGCTATTAACAATTAAATTTAGTATGGCGAAAGGCCCAACATAACCTTTAAATTTATTCCTTGCACTAGAGTCAATAAATAATAAATAACATGCATATCCGTCACTGAATTTTGATGAATTTCAACTTAAAATGCTGCATGAGCATGTGAATCGATTTGTTCCTTTCTCGGCAAAAGTGTTGCATCTTACGATGTGTGCGCATTTTGGTTTAAGTGTTTTAAAAGCGGTGATTTCAGTCTGATCGACAAATAACTCTCTGCAGGCTCTCGAAAATGCGACAATTTGGAACAGCTGCTCGTTGAAAATTCGTCACAAACGCAAAGACGGCTTGCAAAACAGTTTAGAGTACAGCAGCAAACCGTTTCCAAATACTTACATAAGATGGGTAGAATCCAAAAAGAAGGAAAATGTGTTCCGCATAAACTCACTGAGGACAACAAAAATCAACGAGTGGCAGCGTGTCTTTCTCTTCACAATAAGCAGCGTCGAAAATGTTTCTTGTGGAAAATCGTTACGGGCGATGAGAAATGGATACACTATGACAACTCGAAACGTAGAGAGTCATGGGTAAATTCCGGCGAACGATCAACATCGGTCGCAAAGCCCAATCGCTTTAGAAAGAAGGCTCTGCTCTGCTTTGGTGAGATATTAAGGCGAGCTCTATTATGAGCTGTTGCAACCGAATAAAACAGTTACTGCGGACTGCTACCAACGCTAATTAATCCATTTGAGTGAAGAATTGGAACAGAAATGCCCGTATACTGGTAAAGGAGAACGTCCTATGAAATTGTTACATGACAACGCCAGGCCACACATTATTTCCAAGACAAATATTCGCAACTGCTCTTGAGTGTCTTGGGAGCGGAAGGGCATTCAAATTAACAGAAACGAATTAACAATAACACAAATTAATGTTCAGTTTATTCCCCTTTTCAAGAGGCACAGCACACGTGTGGGGGTTCCGCGACGCACCCACCCTGAGAAATGTTACACAAGAGCCGAAAGTATCAAAGCAATTACACTATTACTCGGGGGAACTTTTGTAAGTACCGTAAGCAATTATTGCGTAAGAAAAGTAAGGCAATAGTCAAAAAGGCAACTGACGACGAGCAATCGCCAACGAGCAGCACAAGCAAGAATACAACCTGTCACCGTGCTAGAGAGAATCGTACTACTGCCCGGGACCAGCATCTTCCGAGGACGTTTCGCTTTTCTGTTGTCTCGCGTTACTAAGATACGAGGGAAACATGATCATATAACGCTATAACGCGCGTGCCTAGCGATCGCCGACACGCTGTTGTCGGCTGATCGGAGACAATCGCCTCTCGCGAGCAACAATACGAAGCACGTGATTCGCACGCATCACAGCTGCGCCGTGTGACTCGCAACAATAAAAGACACCACAATGAATCTTAGCTGGGACGTATTGCAGCACCTGGCGTATTCAGATATTGCCCTATCCGATTATTACTTGTTTTGATCGATGCAACACACCTTGTCCGATACTCATTTCCAATCAGTGAATAAGATTCGAAAATAGCTTGACGACTTTAATGTGTCCATAGACACAGCATTTTTCCGAGATGAAATTCATCAGCTGCCTGAAAGATGGCTTAAAGTTATAGAAAGCAACAGAGACTTTGATTGAAAAATTTGTTTTATTAGGTAAGCAAAAAGTTTTGAGCTTTAGATTTCATAGAACGAAAACAACTATTTAAATTTTATTTATCTTCTCACCCTTTTACAGTTTTAAAGCGTTTATATTTAGCCTTCTAAATTGCCATGTGGTTTGGCGTTTGATGCACATAACCTCAAAAATCAGTAGGGTTCACGATGACAATAACAAAAGAGCATATTCAATTTTCTATCCATTTCGCGTTTCATCTGAAAAAAATGCTGCTGAAGCCATTGAAATGATTTGTGCTGCATATGGAGAGAACGCTGTAAGTCATGCTACGTGTAAAAGATGGTATCAAAAATTTCTAAGATTTCAGTCTTGAAGATGAACCGCGTGCTGGAAGCCTTAAAAAGATTGAAACGGACGAATTGCAAGCATTGTTGAATATAAACTCTGCGCAAACTGAAAAGGAGCTTGTAGAACAGCTTGGCAGGAGCTTGTAGAACAGCTTGGCAAGAGGCAAGCCATTTCCGTACGTTTATATACAATGGGAAAGGTTTAGAAAGAAGGCAGATGAGTTCTGCATAAATTGTGCAAAGACAACAAAATCGATAGCGTGAAAGTGTACACTTATTTTGCTTTCAAAGTTTCGGAAAAAAAATTTTCTGCTCAAAATCATTACTAGCAATGAAAAGTGGATTCTTTATGATAACCCTAAGCATAGAAAATTATGAGTTGACTCTGGTCAACCATTGCCATCGACGCCAAAGCACAACATTTACACCAAAAAATTTTACTCTGCATCTAGTGGGATTGGAAAGGTGTGTTGTATTACGAGTTGTTACAACTGGGTTAAACAATCACGGCAGACCGCTACAACAACAATTGACTAATATGAGCGAAGCATTAGAAAAAAAGAGGCCATTTACTGGTCAAGAAAGTCGTAAAATGATCCTGCTTCATGAAAATGCTCAATCGTATGTATCGAAAGCGACTCAATACGATATCTTTGAATTAGGCTAGGAACTTCTCCCGCACGCGGCGTATAATCCAGACATGGAGCCTTCCTATTACTATCTATTCCGGTCGCTGCAGCATCACTTGGCTGATACATATTTCGTGAGATTTGAAAATGAATTGATATTTCGTGAAATATGAAAATGAATTGATTACTTTATCGCTTCAAAGCCGGTGAGCTTCTATCGTCAAGGAATTCGCAAGCTACCCGAAAGATGTCACAAGATCATTGATGCAAACGGTGAATGTTTCGCTGATTAATAGTTTTTTTGTTTGTCGTTGAATAAAGATTGAATTTTGCAAAAAAAATAAGGATTTTTTTGCTTATCTAATACTTTCCTTCAAAATAAATTTCAAATTTAGCTGAAAAATTTAGATTAGTCATTTGTACACCTAATATTTAATAAAACGAAACGAAAAACCCTAACAATTCATGCAAATCATCTAAAACCTTACGTTGACAATACAAAATTACATTTCATGCAACAACAATTCATGCAAATCATCTAAAACCTTACGTTGATAATACAAAAAAAATAAAGAAAATGAAGAGGAAAGAGGAAAAGAAAGAAATAATTAAAAGTCTTAAGGAAACAGTATTACAATTATCAGAAAGCACTCACTTCTCAATTATCTTTTCATTGGAGAAATAACTATAAATAAGCAATATCACTTAGCACCTACTGGCAAAAGGGAATTATATTTACTATTTTTAAGATACCATTGATAACTCACCCGGCTTATGAAATAGTACAAGTCTACCTTTTCCCGTACATGTACACGATAACATATTCGAACTAACCGAAATCAAAAACACAAAAATCGTTGTCAATATAAAAAGTAACACATATTTAGTACTGCATGAAAACAAATTAAACGAATGTATTTACTAAGAGAACAGTTGTGTTCTCACAAAACTTCGATATACCGTATACACTCCGACTTACCATACGAGATTCAAATATATATATATATATATATATTTGACAAATATATATATATATATATAT
>NW_014557351.1:0-5728 GCF_001313825.1 Dinoponera quadriceps | reverse complement strand
TGACTAACTAAGAACTGACACTAAGAACTGCAACTGTGACTGCGACTGTAACTCTAATTGTAACTATACTTGAACTGGACTGGACTGAACTGCACTGGACTTGAACTGGACTGGACTGCGCTTGAACTAAACTGAACTGAACTAGACTGGACTGCAACTGGAACTGTGATTGTAACTGCGACTGTGACTGTCACCGACTGCAAAAGAACTACTATTGTAACTGCGCTCGCGGCAAAAGGCTTATATAGGAAGGATTTCAGGGGATGGTGGATGACGACCACCAATGAGAGGAGGTTGCGTGGAAGACGATTACTCCGGAAAATTCCTAGTATTAATATAAACAATTCTAAGAACCTAATCGCATAGGAGGGCCCTTGTTCTACCGACTGTATACAACGGTGGATAGATCGCAGCCCCATCGGGAGACTTATGACATATGTGGGCAGCGTGTACTCGTATCTTTTCATAAACCGCTTGATCAAATCTGTTAGTTTTATAATCATAGAGGAGGAATCCGTTGCTATTTAGGTACCCAGTATGGACACATACGTGCCTAACGTAGAGGCGGCAAGATATCTTAGTTATATAAAAAACGAATCTATCGTCCACGGGGTACCCAGGATATAAATAAACTACATACCTTACATGAAGGCGGAATGAATGAAAAACACCTGGGGAACCATACGGTACGTTTAACGGCGGCCAATGTATTCTTATCTTTGTTACAGTAGCGCTAGCCCGAAATCCGTCTGTTTCCCAATCATATAATTAAAAAGAGAGATTCATAGTTTCCGGTACACCCAGGACGTAACACTAAGGACGACATAAATAGCTAATCCATCTCGCCGTTCGATTTCTCAAGAGCCAGTTCTTACACAGGTTTGCAATTTTCCCCAGCCTACGATGGCACAGCCACGAAATCTCGTCGCTTGACGGATTCAGATCGCTCGACACACCCAATGCGACAGAATTTACAAGACACTAAAGTGCCGAAACGATCGACCTTGCACGACGTGATTCGGCTCTGACGCGAGTTCGTAGCTCTAGATTAGAAAAGGGCAAACTCACCAAGCAACTACGTCTTCCCCTTAACACGTTGACTGCCGGGCCGAAAAAGTGCTACACACATTCAAGTAATATTTACTTAACACATTAGCTGCCGGTCACGTGAGGATGTGTTGATAGTTAGTGCCCCGCCGAACGCGTGACTGGCTACTGATACATTACCCCATGTCCCGCGCTGGCGCGTGATTGCATATGTAGCGTTGACACCATACCACGCACTGGCGCGGG
Source organism: Dinoponera quadriceps (assembly GCF_001313825.1). Classification (NCBI taxonomy): domain Eukaryota; kingdom Metazoa; phylum Arthropoda; class Insecta; order Hymenoptera; family Formicidae; genus Dinoponera; species Dinoponera quadriceps. The sequence continues at coordinate 4,435 of NW_014557351.1, read as the reverse complement.
ATCGGCAGCGAAAGTGTTAAGTGCGTCGCCTCTCATGACGATCTGCTCTGCAGTCTTGGAAGCTGTAGCTTGGGAAACCGGAATCGACAGCTGTGGTGGTCGTGGCGACGGTTGAGACGCAAGAACCCGTGGTAGTCGGGGCGACGGTCAGTGCAAAAAGGCCCCGAAGGATCGTCGATCGATCCTTCGTTAACCCTTTTAGTGCCGAGCAAAAGTATTGTACCTATGCAAAGAATACCGAGCCAATTTAACGAATTTGCTAAGGTTTGGGAAAAAGCTCATAAAAACCAAACTAAAAATGATATTTATAAAATTCAAAAAGCAGCATATTACGAAATAAAGAAAGAATAAAATAATTCCAATTGTATTTCAATATTTGTTGAAAATCATACGAATAACATCAATATAAAACATGATGAAAAACATAGAAATAAGTTTCTCTTCTACAAACAATATTTGCACATAAGAATAATCATCGTTTGATCACAGTTTTATGTAGATCACGTAGTATGAAGTATAAGTATTACATTTTAAATCATTTTTAACAAAATAACTAATATCGGACTTGAGAACGAAACTGTCCCATGTCGAGTTTCTACCTTATCGCTCTAGCGTATACAGAACCTCGGCACCAACCAGCATAGAATATAACAAAAAGTTAAACCCAAAAACAATTTTTTAAATTCTTTCGCAATAAAATTAGACCGTTTATAACGTTTTATAAATTTATTTTGAGATAGAGCTTTCTCGCAATGCGAATAGTAAGACGCCCTCGGATACGCGACGATATATCGTCTTTGGCACTTTTTGCAAATATTGCGAACGACAATAAGTCGTCATTCGGCACTAAAAGGGTTAACCGCGATTCCCCCTTTCTTTCGTAACACGCGTGGGGACGCGCGACAAGAATTTGTAAGTCGCGGCGCTCACGCAACACAATCGAGCGAGTAGCATACGCTATCTTACGCCACTTGTATATCCTTTTTCCTCGGGGCATCTTTCCTCGAAGACCGTTTGCCTCCTGGTTCCTCGGTGATGTATACTCCCTTGGAGTATCTTGTCATTCCCTCTCACTCGGACATGCACCGAAGCCGCTAATGCTTTCTCGGCGTAAGTCGGAGATCTGAGTCGCGACTGATAGACTGATGAAATGCTGCAAATAAGATGATTATTAAATGAATATAAATATCTATATATACAAGGGTGGTCTGATAACTAATAGGATTTACGCATGGTGGCGTCACTGCAGCGAAATCGGTTTTACCATCATATAGCTCCATCTTTTAAACAATGCCTGTCAAAATTTCAGCCTTATCCGTCCATTAGTGTTTTGTTGGCAGCCGATTACAGTGAACGCCTCAGCCATTGTCGTCAATATGGAAAAAGAGCAATATCGTTCAGTGATTCATTTTTTTTTATTTGGATGGGAAAACGTGTGAAAAAGTCCAAGAAAAATTGGAAGCTGTTTACGGGGATGTTTTTCCTTCGAGAAACAGTTTTTAGATTGTACGCCGAGTTTCGTCGTGATCGCACATCCGTCTTTGATGATGATCGTCCCGGGCGGCCAAAAGAAGTTACTACCGATGATTTTGTCGAAAAAGTGCACGATATCATATTGGCCGACCGTCAATTGAAGGTGCGTGAGATAACAGACATGGTAAAGATCTGGAAAGAACGCACAGGACATATCATACATGACATATTGTACATGAGAAAGCTATCGGCGCAATAGATGCCACGGTTGTTCAACATGGACCAAAAACGAAATCGGATCAATCACTTCGAAGATGTGTTTGGAGATATGAATTGTTCACCCATCCGAATTCGGAAGTTATCACTGAGGTAGATGCCTATTTTGAATGCAGAGTTTGAACAATCATACTTTTTAGAGGGCATTAAAAAGTTACAGCACCGTCGGAAGAAGTGTATAGAAGTGAAAGGAGACTATGTTGAAAAATAAATCGAAATTTCTCCGAAATATTGAGTTTTCATTTCAAATCCTACTACTTATCAGACCGCCCTCGTATATATATGTATACAAGGTGGGCCATTTTAATCGATCCAGTCGAATATTTCGAAAACCAAGCCCGGGAGAGAAAAATTTTTTAGACAAAAGTTGTTTGGTTTCGAGGGGACCATAAGACGGTACCATTGGTTTGACCTTGAAGAGTTATTTGAAAGTCACATGAAGGTCACCTCAATTTTTTTTAATGGCATCCTCTATTTTTTATTACATATCCTTGTAGCTGACCTCAAGAGCTTTCGAAAACACTATAATGAAATGTTNGAAGAATTATTTGAAAGTCACATGAAGGTCACCTCAATTTCTTTTAATGGCATCCTCTATTTTTTATTACATATCCTTGTAGCTGACCTCAAGAGCTTTCGAAAACACTATAATGAAATGTTTCTTCAATGAGTACTTTTCGAGTTATAAAGCTCCAAAGTTGCAATAGGAATTAATAGGAATTAATAGTCTGTAGATACAATTGGATATTTAGGTATCAATTGATTACGGAAATCTCTTCGAGTAATAAAGTTTGATACTCCGATCAACAGTGGAAGAGATTTCCGTAATCAATTGATACCTAAATATCCAATTGTATCTACAGACTATTAATTCCTATTAATTCCTATTGCAACTTTGGAGCTTTATAACTCGAAAAGTATTTGAAGAAACTTGAAGAAAGAAAAAAGAATCATTGAAGAAACATTTCATTATAGTGTTTTCGAAAGCTCTCGAGGTCAGCTACAAGAATATGTAATAAAAAATAGAGGATGCCATTAAAAGAAATTGAGGTGACCTTCATGTGACTTTCAAATAATTCTTCAAGATCAAACCAATGGTACCGTCTTATGGTCCCCTCGAAACCAAACAACTTTTGTCTGAAAAATTTTTCTCTCCCGGGCTTGATTTTCGAAATATTCGACTGGATGGATTAAAATGGACCACCTTGTATATATATATATATTTATTTATTTATTTATTTATTTATTTATTTATTTATTTATTTATAAAAAAAGAAATTTATTTATACATTTATTTATTTGTATTATTTATTTATATTATGTATTTGTTTATTTATATTATTTATTCATTTTTTAAATTACTTATTTAATTATATTATTTATTTATTTACTTATATTATTTATTTATTTATAAATAATTTCATTTCAAACCTAATGACTCCGTATGTCTTGAATCGATCACGACTATCTTCACGTAAAATATAAAAATAGCATAATAAAGAAAAAAGTATATGTATATTCGTTTGAAATATATATTGTTTGCAGAATTGATGAACAGTATGATGTTTATTCAACATCGTTTATACCATTCATTTATTGTATAATCTTCCTCGACAAGATTTCTGAATAAATGAATAAATAAATGAATGCCCCACTTTACCTGTCAGTCAGTGAGGCAAGCATGCTTAGTCTAATTAATAATATATAAAATAGATATAAAATAATATATCAAATAGAGCCCATTGATTCTATGTAGTAAAATAAATTATCAATCAGTTGCTTGAAATAATTGGAGTTTACCATTTCTTGCAAACTATCGTTACAAAACAAATTATCTCTTTATATTTCAAACAGAGCAATTTTTCTCAGTGTATGCGTATTTTATATGAAAACAGCTTCGACCAATTTCAACAGTCGTTTCTTGTCGAATGTGACTTGGAATGCGGGAGCGAAGAAGTCCCGCAGCCGATGCGGACGCGAATTGTGGTGACAATATATACAGAGTGCGTCAGGTATTTGAGGACACTCACATATGTGCTTGGCACTTCATAGCAATTGATTTTATTTTTTTTTTAGCTCAAATTAGAAATGGAAGACAATAAGCTAACTCAGGAAATGAAAAGACACGCTGTTATCGTCGCTATACACGCGAATCACAGCGATCTTGAAATCTCCCGATTTTTGAAAGTCGTCTGATCTTTTGTTAACAAAGNGCAATGTGGAAAGTGTTGCCAAGCCTAAAAAACATGAAGCATAATTTCTTCATTCTGATAAAGTTAGAACATCACAGTTTGTGCAGAAAGTTCAGGGCATTATTGATGAAGACCCTTGAAAGTCCATAAGGGCAATATCGAAAGATCTCCAAGTTTCTGAGTGCACAATTCGTCGCATTATCCATGAAGACATCCGGTACAAGTCTTACGCGATGCGTAGAGATCAGTTCATGTCTGCACAAACTCGAAAACAGCGATTCATTCGGGCACAACGACTCCTAAACAAGTTAAAACATCCTGAAATCTCGGATATGCTCTGGTTTTTTTCTGACGAAAAAAATTTTGATCAGGATCAAAAAATAAACCGACGAAATGATAGATAGCTCTGTGCAGATCCTTCAGATGTTCCTCGTGTTATGCACATAAAGTTTCCGGCAACTGTCATGGTTTTGGGGGTGGTGAGCAATGAGGGA
>NW_014557350.1:0-2046 GCF_001313825.1 Dinoponera quadriceps | reverse complement strand
GTGAACTCATCAAAATCTGCACACCTTACCGTCACCGTTTCCTCATCCATTTTCTACTCATTTTATTCTTCTTACTGTCACTCAGGATGTATTCTTGGCGCTGATTTTGAGACACCAGGGTATCTACCATTTACACATGAGCCTCCCCATTGCGCAGTAGTAGAAATGAAATAATTTAGTCAAATGATTTGACGATATTTAAAATCTTTTAATTGTTTTATAACTTACGTTTAAATTTATTTTTGTACGATTAAACTAGACGATATCCCCGACTCGTAACCCGATTCGTTTGAGGAGCTCGCCACGTAAATTCGTTAAAACTCACTGTCTGCAAGATTTCTCTCCCCCCACCCACGTTCCTTGTTACAACCTTCTCATATCGGGATTGACGTCGCGAGCTTGTTGAAATGGAGGTAGTTCCTCACTGCTGGTACCATTTTGACTAGAGGGAGGGTAGATTACATCTAAAACATTTTATTTTTTTTATAAAAATAAATTAGAACTTTGAATATTTAAAACATATTTCGAAAAATCAAAGTTTTTTTACCATTTTATTCCAAAAAAATTTCGTCATGGTAGTCGTGCTTGTCAGCATTATTTTCAACGCTCCCTTTGCTATCAACATTGCTGTTAACGTCTTCGTGTTGTTGTCCATAGTTATCGTCAATTAAGTTAACCTCGAAACCTTCAGGTTGGTCGTTGCTACCAGCGAGGATGTTGTCATTATCGTCGTCACCATTAACGTCATTATTGACGTCGTTATCATTGTCGTCTTCGACGTCTTCGTCGTTTTTACCAACGTCGTTGTCGTCGTCGTTGNGTCAGCATTATTTTCAACGCTCCCTTTGCTATCAACATTGCTGTTAACGTCTTCGTGTTGTTGTCCATAGTTATCGTCAACGAAGTTAACCTCGAAACCTTTAGGTTGGTCGTTGCTACCAGCGAGGATGTTGTCGTCGTCACCATTAACGTCATCATTGACGTCGTTATCATGTCGTCTTCGCCGTCTTCGTCGTCTTTACCAACGTCGTTGTCGTCGTCGTTGTCGTCGTCGTCGTGCTCGTCGTCGACGTCGACGTTGTTGTCCTCACCGGTGTCATTGGCATCGTGTTCTTTCTCTCTAGCTATATCTTTAACATCGAAATTCATATATTCGTCGCCTTCGGTAATTATCACCGAGAAATCACTCACACTGTTATCGTGATTGTCGATGTAGATGATTTAAGAGTCGTTGATGCGACTCGTCGATGGTGAATTATGAGTTCCCAATTCTGTATTTATTCCTAAAATTTAATTTAATGTTATAAAACCGGGAATGATCTAGTTGGATAAATCTAACATTTCTTTCTTTTTCTTTTTACTTACTCAAAACTGTTTGGGAAGGTGAAGCCACTTCTTCAGCGTGACGTTTACGACCACGCGGATATGGTTCAAGCATGTGCACATCGAAGGAAGTTTTACTGATTAAAGTTGTACTAACGAAAAATATCAATTTTTTTACATTCAACCGTATTATATAAAGTTTTAATTTTTAATATAAAATAATTATTTATTTTCACTTACCTAGTAGAAGTGAATACATTTTCTTCCACCAGGTTCCACACATCCTCCACATCTTCTCCGAAGTCGTATTTAATTATAATGATTTCTTTCACAATGTCCACCAATTTGTAATCGCATATAAATCCACAGCTGATCAGTAAAACCAGCAGCTTAGTGCTCCAGTTATAAGCAAATTTATAAAATAAATTATAATTTTCTGCTTCGTTACACAAAATACAGTATAAATATTCTTCGGGTTGAATATTAAGATTTGCGTAGAAACAGATGATGATGCACTCACGCACTAAATTCCTAACTAGCGACATGACTTCGTGTTATGCACGACTGAGGTATCAAATACGAATGCTATATCTTCGAAAACTGATTTAAACCGAGAAACACTTTTCACACGCTTTTATATTCTGTCCAAAACCAAACTCCCTTAAACGAAATATTCTTAACCGGTGAAATGCATGCGTATTTAAATGTGCATCAGCTATTGTT
>NW_014557349.1:0-620 GCF_001313825.1 Dinoponera quadriceps | reverse complement strand
TTATATTGGTTGGGCTGAGGCCTTTTAAATAAAAGTATTGTATCACATATCGATGACCAATTTTTTCCATTTTCACAAATTCCCTGAAAACATTCACTATTGATGGCTGCCAAACAAATACTAAACAACGTGGCGTCTTCAAACTTGAAACATGCTTTATAGATTGTATACTTTCTAATACAGTGATAATTTTCAAACAACTACCGCCATTTCTAGGTCAGGTCGGGTACTTCAGGGACCACCCTCGTATGCACCAATTTTTTCTCATCTTTCAACGCGCGAAATAACTGTTTCTAATGTAAGAAGTCGTATATAAAATGTAATTATATTTGACAGGAAATCTTTGGAAAAAATATATTCTTATTTTATTGAAAAGTTTGCTTATCTGCAAACACATTGTTACACGTGTAAGAAGCAAATATGAACAAATTCTGTAAAAAATATATTTGATAAAACTTTATCTGTGTTGCATGATTTTGAAAAAAAAAGAATTGGAAACCTTATCCTACAAACCTACGATCTTCTCTCATTTTTCTCCATCGTGTCGAAAAATTTTTTTATGCAAGGTATTGTTTACGCAAGATGTCGATTATAATTTCTTTGGTCTATAACTTTGACCA
>NW_014557348.1:0-997 GCF_001313825.1 Dinoponera quadriceps | reverse complement strand
GCGAGCGTAGTGTGGGAGACAGCACACCTGCCTACCATGCTAGAAGTCCTGGGTTCGATTCTTGACAGAACCAGAAAAGTTTTCATATGTTCGTAGCTCTTCTTCAGTGGTTTGGCAAATCCCAAGAAGTATTCATGCCAAAAAAACTTCTCCCCAATTTGCTGTCTAGAACTAGCGTTTAAACTGTAGGTCCTATACATATATACATATATATACATATATTTACATGTGTATAATTGCGTGCGCACATATGTGGTGCGCACACAATCATATGTGTCGCACCATATATGTGAGAGAGAAGTAGTTCACGGTCATCCAGGTTTGGAGAGTTGGACGACAGGTTGATAACTTATTCTCCATCAATTATTACTTGCAGACAAGAGAAGAGGCCTCGGAACAAAGGGCAATTTTCTATGAAGCTAAGGATCTTTTTAGATCTGTAGTGCCGTAGAAGAAGAAGAAGAAGATGGGGGGGATAAACAGGAAATTTCTGGAAAAGTTGAGGATATTATAGGATGAGAGAAACGAACTATAATATCGTATCCTTAACTGAAAGGGAGAGANGAGATAAGTTTTTATTCAGTTTGTTAAAATTCTTTTTATTTCATACTGTTTTTCGAAAATATAATTATTGCGAGAATATCCAACGTCTTGAAGCTACGTTTGGTGAGTTCCGACTGATGGGGAAATGAAAAAGCGACGTCGGTAGGAAGAAGAAGTAGAAAAAGGTTTGAGGTAACGTAGAGGTGACGGTTGGTCGGACGGTAGAGGTTGCGGAACTGCAAGCATGGTTAATCGCTATGTTTGAAGCAATTCGTGAATAGCTATGTTTAATCATAGTGATTGGCTGTTTAACCTCCCCCCCTCCCCCGTTTTATCCTGTTCGGACGAGGGTGTGTGGAGGTAGATGCACGCGTGTTTTTGTCTCACGATAAAATGGGAAATAATAGATTCGACATCCATTTTACGCTGGACGAGTATGATAGCTGGATGGAGT
>NW_014557347.1:0-278 GCF_001313825.1 Dinoponera quadriceps | reverse complement strand
GTTGGGTTAGGTTACGCAAGGTTAGGTTACGCAAGGTAACGCAAGGTTAGGTTAGGTTAGGTTAGGTTAGGTTAGTTTACCGGGTTTTCGGAGATGCACTTTTTGAGTTATGTATCTGGGAGGTATGGTATACATTACTAGAGTTTGAAAAAAGTGGTCCGAGTTTTCCCCCCCTCCATTTTTTTTTCACTGGCCCGTATCTCGCAAATTATTGCTGCTACAAGGTTGGTGTCTGAGGGAAAGTTGTTGCCCCTGGAAGGGGCTATCAAGCGCCCCTA
>NW_014557346.1:0-784 GCF_001313825.1 Dinoponera quadriceps | reverse complement strand
TGGATTCTATGTAAGGCTCTTTAGATTATACTCACGATAGCTAACTCAACTCCTAGGTGAGCTACCAGGGAGGGGAAGTAGATGCGATGGGACTTATAACTAAGGACACATACAAGCAGTTTTCCAAAGTGCCTTAGCTAGAATTAATTGGATTAGATTGGTTTTAATAAATAAATGGTTCTTGATTTTGAATTGTTTCCAAAAATGGTCTTAGTGTTTGACAATGTGGTAATAAGAATTTAAATTTGACAAAGAACAATTATTTGACACATTGATTCGGACGTAATTGCTTTATTACAACTGGATAGACTCTATGCAAGATCCCAAGAATTATCGTAAATTAATTAGAGCTCTATCTGTGCACAAGTTCAAGATGCAGCGGTGAAATAAAACATAATGCACTTCACACGTCGGGAGATTCGCATGAAATTGTAATATCAATTTCATTTATTTCAACTGTACATAAAACAAGACTTACGCTATGGACGGCTGTTACAAGGCTCGTGCGCATGCAGTAGAGGCTCGGTGTGAAAGCGGTAGGACTGGAACTCACTGCACCGTTGTTTAAATTGTCTGAGTTGCCGTGAGCGTTCGTGAAATCGCTCGTTTCTCAGGGAGCAGACTGACTAGTATGAGGGAGTAAGTCGCTCTAGAGGTAATACAGAGTGTCGAATGATTAAATCTAATTGAATAAGATCCCGTGAAAAAGTAAGACAAATAAACCAAAGATTCGAACGGAAAGAAAAGGCAAAAGACCAAGTAAGACGATAATTGACAATTGACG
>NW_014557345.1:0-992 GCF_001313825.1 Dinoponera quadriceps | reverse complement strand
TATAAAGACACAATTATTCTTTAATATCTCTTAATGCATCTTTTTGTTCGGAGTTTTTCGCAACGTTCATATTATACGGATCACGATGCTTATTTATCGACCTCTGTTTCCCTTGTAAAATATTTTAGGTACATTAACAAAATCGTTCACTGTCTTGTAATATGTTATCGTTTGATAAAATTCTGTCGTATAACACGTGTCCTGTGTGTAGACAATTTTGTATTTTCTCGCGATTTTCGCGCAGCATTTACAATCGAGGACAGAGCGTTTATTACTAATAAGGAAGCTCTAGAATTGTCAATATGTGAGCAAAACTGGCATTCAATGTTAGAACCTCAATGTGTCAGTTTTCGTCGATGAGAATAGATAACACAATAACAACTGATAAATAATGGGTAAGTTAAATTTCGTGAGGTCGGTACGTTAATAAGGTCGATAAATTCTTGGGTGACAATAAGTTACCGGCGTCGATTATTGACCATGGACGATAAATTTCCGGGACGGGAAGCCTCTTTATAACGCTGTGACGGCGCATTAGCACCTTCACCCTCCCCGCGGCCCGACCGACCATCTGTCGGGTCGCTCATCGGCGCTTTGCGCCATCTCAATCGTCACGACACGCACGTGACGCGCTTCCGTCAAAAGCGTGATCACGTGCGTGTCAACAAANCCTCCGTCGGATATATATTCCGACCGGCGGAGGACTCGGGACCTGATTCCACCGGAGTCAGCCAAGCGATACGTTCGCAGGCTACTCCGGATCCCGTCCTCCACGTTGCCGAGGAACCGGGGTGGTGTGTTCGCCGCCTCAGCCTTGTGTTCGCGGTAGCACTCGATCCTTGTGGCCGGGGAACCGAGACGGTGTATTCGCCGTCTCAGCTGCGCGTTTGCAGCTGCACCCGACATCCTACCCACATTGCCGAGGAACCGAGACGGTGTATTTGCCGTCCCAGCTGCGCGTACGCAGCAGCACTCACCATCCTTGCCTGGGA
>NW_014557344.1:2090-2433 GCF_001313825.1 Dinoponera quadriceps | reverse complement strand
ATGTATGTGGTCACCTATGTGACCAATCAACTATGGTTTATTGGATACGCGGTTCAGCCGCGTAAGGGAGCGCGGCTGACCGGAAGAAAGAGACCGCAAAAAGCAGAAAAGTAAAGGAGACCTCCGGTAGGTGGCATCGCAGACTCAGGTTGATACAAAGGCTAGGCGCGACTGCGATTGGCGTAGACCAACAGCGAATCAGGAAGGATCGTGAAAAAGAGATAACGTTTGAAATTGAGAAAGAAGTAAGGTGGGTAGTTGCGAGCGGACGCTAGAGAAGAGAAGACGTTGAGAAAGGAAGGAAGGAACTGCGTAGAGGAAGGAAGGAAGGAACTGCGTAGAG
>NW_014557344.1:0-2055 GCF_001313825.1 Dinoponera quadriceps | reverse complement strand
AACCTCGCCTAAAAGGAAGGCCCGGTGCCAGCCCACGAGCAGAGGCCTGGGAGATGCGGGGAAACGACCGGTCGCTTTTGCGACGATAAATGGACTAGAGATTCGCCACTGTTCCCCCCGTAACGTTGCCGTCCGATTGAGACCGCTCGTCGGGGAATCAAGACGTGGGTCGCGTAAATAGAAGCGGATCGCGAAATAAGAGGGCGGAATTCGGTAATTTCGTTCGGAAGGAAAGGTCCCCCGTCGCCGGCGGGACCACAGGGTGATTCGTTACGTTGAACGACGCATATTGCGTAACCCCACGGTGCGCGCCCGATCGTGTCCCAACGTGTCGCGATAAGGGCCATGCATCGTAATAGGGTTTCTACGAGGAAAAACGAACGACGTCAAACCGCGTTACCCTCAGTGTGGGCGTAATTATTCAAAAAATATATCTTCGCTTAGTGAGGGCCAAAAAATTAGATTATTAACATAACGACTTTCTTGTGTTCTTTTTTATTCATTCAAGATTATCCGTATTCTTTGATTCTGATCATATATGTAGATAGTATCGTTAAGTTTTATCTATACAATTAATCATTGTTTCCTTTTATTGTATCAGCAGTTTTGTGTTATTTTTTTCCGACACGGGACAGAATTTATTATTTGTACTTTTTGACTATATTAGCATTTTTTTTAATTCGATTTCTTTTTGTAATAAATGGAGAGTTTTGTTTAACGGACGTGGTGAATACTCGACTTTTTGAAGCTTCCCTACCTTCCTACTTAGTGTCTGAGGCGAGCGTCCGGCGACACGAACACCTCTTCGGAAACAACAGATATAGGGTAGGGATTCCCCTTGAGTATCCATTAACATCAAAGGCATATCTAGGGAGACTTGGCTGGTTCAGCTCTCTAGGCCTCGAGTTTGGGCGTGTCTCTAGAAACGCCCTGGCGACCGTGGATGGGCAGCGGGATCCTTGGAGAAGTGAACTTTTAGACGTTCGGTGCTGCCGGGATGGTTTAGCATCGACTTATCTACTTACCTAATGACACCTGGTCACAAGGTGTTACATTTCTGCCGTTATGTTCGAGCAGTACGTCGTGATCAATTTCTGCCACGTTTCTGCCGCTACGTTCAAACGGCACGTCATGATCGGTTTCTGCCCCGTTCCAGTCTTCACGTTCGAACGGCACATCATGATCAATTTCTGCCGTTACTACTAGAGTTAACACATTGTGCGGTTTATCTTCTATATTTCTGTTATCATACTGTGAGGACAGATCGTCATCTATTTCTACCGTGTTTATGTTGTCACTGATGAAGAAAGCAGGCTATGCTTGCAATGTATCGCGTTTTTGCAGTCATAATATTAGAGTTCAGGATAATATATTTCTGTTATATTTCTGCCGGCATGCTATAGCGGCAGCACATTGCAGAGATAATTGAATTTAATGAGGACACAGTTGATTAACATCTGCTACATAATCATGATCGAATCTGCCGGTATAGTGCCGACATACTGCTAGCATTTTGCTTGCTGGGTAGCTTTCAGGACTATCATATTTATGAACATACTTTAAAACATATTATTTTTAATAGATATTTCTATTAGATATGTTGATTTTAAGTTCTAAGAAACTTTATATACATTTTCCTAAGTTATAATTTGGAAAATTTTGCTTAATTTCTTCTATGTCCTGAAAAACACCTTTTGTTGGGATTAATAATGTCATGGAAAAGCATTCTTTAGTTCCTTTAATTTAGTGCTCAATATACAAAACTATTAGAAATTTTACATTTCCATTAATGCGAGAATAGAATAATAAAATTAATAATACTATTATGTTATATTTAATATTAATATATAAGTAGAAATTACAGTTAATGATTAAAAATTTGTGTTCCGAAAACTACCTTTTAATAGAATATTATATCAACCCAAATTGGGTAGTATTCGGGATTTCAATTTAATAATCTAACCGATCCTATAGGCGGTAGTTTAAAAGTCAGATTCTCATATACTAAACCATAGATATATAGAATAAAGTAAGCACTATCAGTAGAGAGCTGAA
>NW_014557343.1:0-515 GCF_001313825.1 Dinoponera quadriceps | reverse complement strand
TTTATACGAATAGTTTATTCTATTTAAACAAAAAAAAATTGTATTTAACCCTTAGCTGACATACGGGGTTAAAAGTGCCCCAGAGTGTTTTTGAACGCAAATTTTTCATAGCTGCCCGCCAAATTTGGTTCTGTGGCATCACCTAGTATTAGTCGAGGCTTGACCCAATATTGATAAATAAAACAATTATACATATTTTTTCTCGCTGGGGTCCAAAATGCCCCCTATAGAACGTACGTTATTATTTTGACGTGTGTCAGCTAAGGGTTAACTTTCTAATGAAAAATAATTTTCAATGTATTTAAGGTGAAATCTGTTTTGTTCATTTTTTATGTAGTTAATATACAAAATGGACAAAGAAATAAACACGAAACATCCCTTAAGAACGTGTACATTGTAAAATAAACAAAGCCATAAGGTCGACCCTATCTTATTATTAGAGATAATAATAAATATAAGATAAATATGTTTTTTTTATTAGTACCAAACGAATAAATATTTACCATCCTTTAGAT
>NW_014557342.1:0-318 GCF_001313825.1 Dinoponera quadriceps | reverse complement strand
CTATAGACATGTGTGGCCTGGCGTTGTCCTGATGGAACACAACACCTCTGCTGTTGGCCAATTCTGGCCGTTTCTGGTTAATCACTAGCTTCAAACGGTTTAGTTGTTGACAGTAAAGATCCGAATTTAGTGTTTGGCCATATGGAAGCAACTCATAATAAATGATTCCTTTCCAGCCCCACCAAATGCACAGCAGAACCTTACTGGCCGTTAGTCCTGGTTTGGCCACCGTTTAAGGTGCTTTACCGCGTTTTGACCACGATTGTTTTCGCACAATGTTATCGTATGTGACCCATTTCTCATCCCCAGTCACTATCC
>NW_014557341.1:0-1125 GCF_001313825.1 Dinoponera quadriceps | reverse complement strand
TTCGATCAAATCTAATTTTTGAGCGTACCCCTTTCACATGGAATGACCCGTATATATACATAAATATATTAATAAATTTACGTTTTTGCCCTACTGATATAATTGGAAATCAAAAGTGTCATGATGGAAAGTTATTACAAATACTTTATTTTTAACATAAATTAAGATAATAAATATAATTCCATATAATTAAAAACTTGATGTTTTATTAATATGCATAAGTTTGAAGACAAAGTGTTTCAATTTGTAATCTATTTATGTTATATATTTATTAATTAATTAAATTAAGATAATAAATATAATTCCATATAATTAAAAACTTGATGTTTTATTAATATGCATAAGTTTGAAGACAAAGTGTTTCAATTTGTAATCTATTTATAAGTTATATATAACATTCATTTGGCTAGATTTTACAAATAGAGAAGCATAGTTTCATCGATAGATTGCGCGTAGCAACAGTGTATTGAGAGATCACGTAAAACTGGTTTGACCACTTTTATTTTCACCTATGTTCAGTCACTTGCCAGCATCGCTCGAGATTCAACGTAATACGTGATTCTCCAAGCAATATGTATTATAACTTTATAAAAGGTACGTTTAATTTTTCTGCCCTCNCTCTCTCTCTCTCTCTCTCTCTCTCTCTCTCTCTCTCTCTCCCTCTCTTCTTTTACTCATATTTTATATGCATACAAAATTTTATGGGAGATAATATCAAACAAAGTGTTCTATAAATATAACAGCGTTATAATCTTTCTCGGTGAGTTTCTTCTAAAATTTTACAAATAGGCTTTAAACAAACTACAATGAGTGTAAATAGTATTCATACAGAGGAGATTATTTTGAAAATCTTATATGTTTGTAGAAATTGAGCTTTAACTAACGATTTATTAATAGTAAACATAATAGATGATTTAAAATAATGAGTAGAAGGCGATAGAAAATTTTGGTTATTTTTTCAATGCTCAATAAATACCGAGCATTGGTTACATTATATCTAAATTATAATTTCTTATTCCATAATGTAAGCGCAATATAACATATGTGTAATGTTAGTGTTCATTGGGTCTTGCACCTCTTTTCTCAAAATGCATTTAAGAAATTTAATATAGTATAATTCTTTTG
>NW_014557340.1:2118-3397 GCF_001313825.1 Dinoponera quadriceps | reverse complement strand
TTCTTTATTGGTTTACACTGCCGCAATACAAAATATAGTTTAATGTAACTAATGACGTACACAGCCACGTACACAGCCACACTACAATATTATATACATTATTATTAACATTATTATTATTATTCAAGAGCGCCCGAAACACACACAATATTATAACACTCCGCTTTATTCTATAGGCGATACGTATAACCATATATATATTATTAATAGTTATCGCCGTTATTCGCACGATATTAATTACTGTAAGGACACTGAAATTCACCGCACCGTAAGTAAGCTTACAATAAAAGAGCATTCTTATCAAAAATTATTTAGGTGACGCAATACTGAATGTCGAACGTATAAAATCATTAGAGACCCGAGTTGAAGAATTAATAAATTATTATGTGCTATCTTATACGACCGGGCATACTTCGGTCTTCTTAGAACTCTTTAGCTGCCCGTCATTACTTAAATAAATCTCGAGTTATTCGGGCAGTACTTTTCTTTGTTATTCATAAACGACATAGCACCGATCTTCTTTGAATTTTACCAAAGCGCGAACCCCCACTCCGGTGCCATCTCTGCCTTTGTCGCCAGAGGGTATATAAACCCGTGCACAGCATCCCCCGTGTCTTAGTTATTCATTCAGTCCTTTTTGTCTTATTCATTCTCATTAAAGCTTTTTACTTCGTTCTTATTAGTTCGAGTCACAGTACTCTTTGACTTTTATATTCATTTATTCGACACTCAGTATTCTCTCTAGAGCGGCTCGCTCCCTCATACTAGAGGCTAGTTAGTCGGCTCCCTGGTAATCGAGCAGTTTTTACAAACACTCCCGGCAAACCAGGCAAGTTTAAACCACGGTGCAGTTAGTTTCAGTTCCGCCTTCACACCGAGTTCCTACTTCGTGCGCACGAGCCCTGTAATAGCCGTCCGTAACGTAAGTCTTGTTTTCTTGTTCATATTTTTTGTTACCTATTTATTTATGTTATTTACTTTCAAATTGCTTTTTAATTTTTCCTAAGTTTTCTAAAAGTTTCTATTCTAATTTTTTCCGCTCTTTCGAAACTTTACTCTTTTCGCTGCTTCATTTTTTGTCATTAATTCGTGATAGATGTAAAACTACGATTTATCCTTCTTCTATTTATTGCTTTTTTTCTCAGTTTTTTTTTAATTTTTTTTCTTTTGGTTCTTTTTAATTTTTAAATTTTTGTTTCTTAATATTTTTAATGATTCGTGGTATATATATAAAACGACGGCCTAACCTTCTTTTCATTCTTGCGTTTTTTTAGTCTTT
>NW_014557340.1:800-1607 GCF_001313825.1 Dinoponera quadriceps | reverse complement strand
TGGTCAAATTGGGGTCAGAATGAGACCTGGACGAGGTCACGATGAGGACAGGATGAGTTCAGGATGAGTTATAAAGAATGTGAATGTTAAAATTATTTGAGAACGTAACACTTTATTTGTATAAGAAAAGAATAGAGTGAGTTACAAGGCCTAAGAGGTATGGCCGGATGGCTTAATATACTAGAGAGATTATTTGATCCGGTTGAGTTATATAGAAAAACATGTTTCGATGGCTGCGTGAGATATGTGAGAGAGTGTAAAAACTCCTGATGTGTATCGATATTTGATNGTATCGATATTCGATACATTATCGAATATCGATCGGGATAGGCACACGCATTCGATTAATTTAGAAGACAATATAAGAGCACGCATTGTGCCTAGAGACTCAATGTTTAATTCCAACACATTTCCTCAATGTGTGCTTCGGTTTGCTCTGCCCCCTGGAATGTTCCTTAGCCCAAGGTACTCAACGTACCTCTCATACTTCACTTTTGGTATAGCCTTTGTTAGGATGTCAGCACACATCTGGTTCGTCGGTAAATGTTGAAGTCTTATGTGTCCCCTTTGGACAGCCTTTCTCAGGAAATGGTACCGTATATCTATGTGTTTAGTGCGTGTATGAAAGACAGCATCCTCGGCCAGACATAGGGCACCCTGATTGTCGACGTTTATTGTGATGTCAGCTAGTTTGTCTAGTTTAAGTTTGATGAGTATACTCCGGAGGTGTAATGCCTCTTTGACTGCTTCCGATAAACTGATGTACTCCGCTTCTGTGGAAGACAGTGCAACTGTGCGTTGCTTCTG
>NW_014557340.1:0-523 GCF_001313825.1 Dinoponera quadriceps | reverse complement strand
GACCCACATTCTGCTGGTGTGGCGACAGTATTGCACTGTTTCATGCCATATCGTCTTAATAGGTCAATAATGTACCCTTGCTGCGTTAGCGCGATCTTTCCTTAGTCTTGATTTATCTCGAGTCCAATACAGTATTTGGCCAATCCGAGGTCCTGAATTTCGAAATTCTCATGCAATCCTTGTTTGATCTGCGTAATCCACTCCAGGTCGCCTGAAGCAATTAAAATATCATCCACGTAGACCAATAGTAGAAGGATATGTTGATAACGATGTCCCACGTATAAACATGGATCTCCAGTAGTCGGACTTAAACCTAGCTTCCTAAGTCTTTCACTAAGCTTGAGATGCCATTGCCGGCCTTCTTGTTTAAGTCCATATAGAGCTTTCTTCAGCCTACATACGTTTCTTCCATCTTGCAGTGCCATCAGTATCTTTTTCGCCTTTGCTTGGGTTGTCGGTTCTTCTCTCCCGTTTGTGGTCATTCTTTTCAACATGTCTTCCATGCGCTCAGGAATTTCCATGA
>NW_014557339.1:1786-1994 GCF_001313825.1 Dinoponera quadriceps | reverse complement strand
TGTTTTACAGTGAGTCCCTTTGCCTCTCACTAGTCTGGGTGCTTTTTTATAGTGAGTCCCCTTGCCTTTTACTAGTCGGGGTTCTCTGGTAAGTAACTCTAAGTACTTTTTTGTCACAATAACTATCAGAATCTGAATCACCTGATGAATCATCTGCATTTGGTATCAAAATAGTTTTGTCATCCTCTGAGGTTTCAACCAGAAGAAA
>NW_014557339.1:1115-1584 GCF_001313825.1 Dinoponera quadriceps | reverse complement strand
TAAATTTAAACGTTATGATCTAATACCAGCAATATGTCTCCACAATTAAAAATACTTGCAGTTAAAAGTTTAATAATTTTTTTCTCAAAAACTATAGAGTTTGATCAAAATTTTATAAGAATAAAAATGTCTTAGAATTGATTGAAGAATATTCGAAAATTTTTTCAGATATTTTGGAAATAATTTTTGATTTTTTGAAAAATCGGAAAATCATCATTTTCAAAAAATGTCTCCAAAAATCTGAAAAAATTTAAAAGTATTCTACAATCAATTCTAATACTTTTTTATTCTTAAACAATTTGTATTTGAGCCTTTAGTTTACAAGGAAAAATTAATAAGGAAAAAATTCGATTTTTAGGACTTTTTTGCATTTTGGTCGCCATTTTGGCAAAAAAAGTATAAATGTAAACATTCCCTGTTATTCTTCAACAAATTTATGCACCGATGGTTAATTAAAACTCTATATATT
>NW_014557339.1:0-1101 GCF_001313825.1 Dinoponera quadriceps | reverse complement strand
AAAAAAAATGATAAACATTGAAAATGACAAATTTTTTGCTATTTTTTTAATAAAAACCGCCATATTTAATTTTGTTGTCAAAATTTTTGGATTTTGAGTCCGGATTATGATTCAGCACACCCAAAAACATAAGGAACTACACTTTAGAATCAGTTACTACTCCGTCAAATACCAGAAATTAAGCTTCAAAAACATAGTCTAAAATCGACCGTCTTGGTCATTAATGGGTTAAATCATCTAAATCTTGAGGCTTGGTGGCATAAACTTTATTTTTCAGGTGTGACAGGCATGACTGCGCTGTCAAATTGCTTTCAATGAAGAAAGGGCGAACTGGTCTACCATTAAGAATACCAGCGTATACGTTAAGTTTTTGTGGATATTTGGTATGATTGTCTCTTTTCCAGTGACGTCACTCCAGTATCTACAATTGTGTCTATTTACATTTCCAGTCAGTTCAAATGTTGCCTCATGAGAGAAAAGAATATTATTAAATAATAGAGGATCGTCGAAAATCATCTCAATCATAAGATCACAAAATTCGATGCGTCTATCAAAAATGTCTTCGGATAACTCTCTTGGCACAAATGAAGTTTGTATGGATGCCATTTATTCAATTTCAAAATTTTACTGACGGATGCATGCCCGATTTCGTGTTCTTGTCCAACGCGCTTGATGGAAAAATGGGGATTTTCAACAAAAGACTGTAAAACATCTAATGATTATTTGTTGCTGTTTTACGTCTACCAGATCTTGGGCGGCTTTTAAAGCTACCAATGTCCACGAAACGTTGAGTAGTACGGATTACAGTACTTTTAGTGATCCTATTATTTTCATTTCAAAAATTTTCATTAATTAATCGCGTCCCTATTTTATAATCTCGTTGTTGATCTCCCCATCCTCGCATCATTAACAGAGTTATTCGATCTTTTTCAGAAAGCTCGGCCATTCGTAATTAGAGCAAAGAAGAATTAATCAGGTAAGTGATAGGAAATTGATCTCAATAATTAAGTAGAGAAAAATACTAATTAGTAAGTGTTGGTCCAACTATCGATTCGTTTATTTCAACCAGCACTAGCAAAAAGCTCTTTGATCAACTGAAAA
>NW_014557338.1:577-883 GCF_001313825.1 Dinoponera quadriceps | reverse complement strand
ACAAGAATATGCATTGAAAAATGGGGGTTTCCATTTAAGAAATTATAGGTGACCTTCACGTGATCTTCAAACAGCTATCCAAGGTCAAACTATGACACCATCTTATGTGCCCCACGATGTCACAAAACTTTTGTCTGAAACATTCTTCTTTAAAATGTCATGTTTACGAAAAAATCGGGTGAGACTGGTGGTCTAGGACACCCTGTATATATATTGGGTGAGTGCAAAAGTTCGTGCGGAGGTGCAATAGATGGCGTTAGAAGCGGCGTAAAGTTTTGTCATTAATACCGCCATCTCCGTAAGACA
>NW_014557338.1:0-423 GCF_001313825.1 Dinoponera quadriceps | reverse complement strand
GCAGCCGTAAAAAACATTCAAGAGGTTTATCAAGATCAAGCACCAGCTAAAGGAACTGTGGAAAAATGGTTTGCGAAATTTCGCCGCGGACAGTTTAACCTTGAAGACGAGCCACGCTCATGTTGACCTTCAGACATTGATGACGATGTTGTGCGAACTTTAGTTCAGAATACTCCGCGAATTTCAACAGAGGAAGTTGCTACAGCACTTAACGTTGACCGATCAACCGCTTTTCGGCGTTAAAAAAAAATTGGTTTCGATTTTAAGCTCGATGTATGGGTGCCCCATTTGATGACGGAGAGGAACAAAATCCAGCGAGTTTCCGCTGCCGTTATTTTACTTGGGCGGCTCAAAAACGAGCCGTTTTTGGATCGATTAGTGACGGGTGATGAGAAATGCATCCTGTACAACAATGTTCAGCGC
>NW_014557337.1:0-539 GCF_001313825.1 Dinoponera quadriceps | reverse complement strand
ATAAATCTTGATGGAGATTTTGTTGAAAAATAAAACGAAAAAAAAACGAGAAAAGTTGTTTTTCTTTATCAGGCCGGAAACTTTTGACTCCACCTTCGTATTTCAAAAACGTAATGGAAATGATAGAAAAAAACTTAGTGCAATGTTATTTGCAACTTTATGACGTTCCCATTTGAACATTATCGATACCTCCAAATCAGTATCAAAGTTTGTTCATAATGATGTGTACGAGGTGTGTTCAAAAAGTATCGCGAATTTTGTGTTTTTCAAAAATTATTTACTTATTCATGAATATCTAGNAATATCTAGTTTGTCTCCTTCAAAGTAATCCCCATCAGATATTATACACTTGTGCCAACGTTTTTTCCAATCCTCGAAGCACTTCAAAAAATCTTTTTTTGTAATCTTGTTCAGCTCCTCCTTCGATGCTGTCTTTATCTCCTCAATCGTAGCGTAGCGTCGTCCTTTCATGTGTCTCTTCAGTTTTGGAAACAAGAAAAAGTCACAGGGGGCCAGGTCTGGAGAATACGGTGTCTGCG
>NW_014557336.1:0-1023 GCF_001313825.1 Dinoponera quadriceps | reverse complement strand
CACTAGTGACTGATCTGCAAAATTCCTTCCTGGACGTTTGCTTGCTGCTTTGTAATTCATTCATCAATTAAAAATTTCCCGTAGATTTCCTGCACGTTACCTTGACATATAATTGTCCTCTTCTGAACGATTTCCCCTGCGTCAAAATTTTAGTTCTAGCATTATAAGCATATATTATACAAGGTGTTTGTCGCAAATTATGCCATCCGTCACTTATTTGTAGTTTAGGTCAATATAAACAGAAAAATATAAACGTTAAAGTTCTATATTATTATGCAAATAACGTGCAAAATTTCGAGTTATTAATTATTGAAAATACGTAGAAATGTCTTTAATTAATAACTCCAAAATTTGCGTGTTATTTGATATGAAAGATACTGAACTTTTTACTCAAAGTGTACAAGTATATTGTTTACAAGTTTATAAGTAGTTTACAAGTATAAGACAGCTATTGTACATAGCGACAAGTTTAAGGTTCAAGGATTAAAGTTTAATATACTGATGTCTCTCGCATAGCTATATATTTTTCTCATAGTGGCTATTATAATTTTATGAGGATTTGTCATTGACATACGGAACGATAGCTCCGGACTATATAAGAAGAAGTAGAAGAAAAAGATTTTATGTGATAAAAAATTGCAAAATTANCTTAATATCAGTGAAAATAAAGGGAAGAAAATTAAAAATGATATTCACAGTGGACATTAAAAATGATTTTTTATTATACTAAAAATATATTGAAACTGTGTCAGTATAAACCAAAAAATTTTTTTATGAAGCGTAAATTTTTTTCATTTTTCATTGCAATTTAAAAAAATACCGCCGGCATTATTCAAAACGTACCACAAGAAAGTTGCATGGTCGAATTTATACTTCGTTGCGCACGTGTATGTGTGTGTCAGTCAGCAGTCACTCCGCGATTTGTTACTTTCATAGTATTTTATTACTCCAAAGTGCATTCTGTACCTGCTGTATAATCGCTTATCATATTAATAGTGTCTAATAACATCCAATATCCATTAT
>NW_014557335.1:0-1421 GCF_001313825.1 Dinoponera quadriceps | reverse complement strand
TATATATATATATCAATCAACGAAATGTAGTACCTAAGATAAATGACTTACGATCCAGGGGTCTCAAGTTTGAATCAGTGCTTAAGCTTATTTTTCAGCTACGATATAGAATTAAGTCAAGTAAGTAGCTAAGTTTCAGGCAAAATCAGCATACACTAAGACTTTACCCAGCCAACATTAATAGTAACATAACATTAATGTTATAATTTTCCACTCGACAATATAAATGCAACGCAACGCGCGTGTAATGTAACAGTTATGTACGCGTTATGTAACAGTTACATCGTAGAGTGGAGAATTATAATATTGACGTTATATTATTGTTAGTCGATGTTTGCTGGATGAGGGATATCTTTTGCTAAAAGAGGGAATATATTTCTAGTCGGGAATGTATAAGTATGATTCTAAGTACCATCATTGTATGATCTACCTGGTATTTTCTGCGGTGGCGCCTACATTCAAACTGCTAATCAATTTAGCTGAGGTTGCAAGGACATCCCTATTTCAAAGAGACACGTTTCAGCTGTCACAGCTAGATCTCGGCTAATCCTACGGCTGATTCTCTCTGTGCGAGAGTAATCGGTGGTTTACAAAATCATTTGGCGGGTCGCGGCAAATAACATGACGGGCCGTGTTGGGTTGGCTGATGCGATGACGAACATCGCTCGGTAAACCTGTCATCCTCGTCTGCGCCGGATCGCCACGTCGAACGCTCGTTGTGTCCGCGTTGCTATTTCGAGTACGAAATCCTCACATTATTGCCAACACTATCGGGATAGGTGCGTGCAGGTGTGCGGCTGACGAAATGCACATTAAACGAGATACGTAAGTACGAGAATTAGTGTGTTGCGTTACGCAATCGGAACGAGGAAGTACCGAAGGTTAAAGTAGTTGGTCCGTGGTAATACCGTTAGATAAATAACGGTTGATACAACGTGAAGAGGCTCGACGGATTTGTGCTGAATCATGTTTATAAACATGATTTATGATGTACGATACACAGCTTTGATACTTGAGCCGAGAGAACATCAATCGAACTTACGTAAAAAAATGTAATATCGCAGAGGTCATTTTCATATCTGTGAGTTACTTATAAATAGATACACGTAAATAGAGCTAACTTTGACTTCGATTATTTCGGCTTCGGCCAATCTTTCTTTCGAACTTTCACGCGTGTGTAGACGTTTCATCGTGTTTCGACTGATATCCCGTGAAAATTTGAAAAAAATTTCGAAGGAAATAAATTCACTACGGACCCAACTACTTCAACGAGATTATGCGTCCTCGCGGTCCATCGGTCTGTGGGTTTCCTGGCTGACGAGGAGCCTTTCGTTTCTCGGAAAGACCGCCGGGGATACTTGTAACAAACATATTTCCACGGGCGTGGAGTGTCAGATGTTTGCAGGCGGCGCTCCAGTAAC
>NW_014557334.1:792-1791 GCF_001313825.1 Dinoponera quadriceps | reverse complement strand
GCGCATACGACCCCAAGGATATAGACAGTTTTATAAAGGAAGAACTCACCCCGGCTTTGGGGAAAGAAACGAACGAAACGAAAGAAAGAAAGAGGGCAAGCGAAAAAATTAAATAAGAAGCGCCCACGACCTAGAGTAAATCATAATGCAAGAAAGAGATTCAACTACGCAAGATGTCAAGACATGTACAACAACTGTCCGAAGAAACTGGCAGAAATAGCCATTAGCGGCGAAACCAATAGAATAGAGACGCGCATTGATCCTCCTCCAAACAAAAATGTAAAGAAATTTTATGATGCACTTTGGGGAATGGAGGGCCCCAGAGTCGACCTATCAACCGGTAATGCGATTCCGGTACCGCTGATGACGGCGTGTCCGGCGTTAACTGCGGATGACATTTCAAAACATATAAGTAGAATTAAGAAGGACTCTGCGCATGGTCTGGATAAAATTAGGAAATGTCATCTGCAGAAATGCGGAGCGAAAGAAATACTCGCTAAATTGATTAATTTGCTACTGTACACCGGACATTACCCTGAGCCTTGGAAAATAAATCGTACAGCTCTCTTGCCCAAACCGGGTAAGGATCTGAAACAGATAGAAAACTGGAGGCCAATTACCATAGGGTCAATGATTGCTAGGGTGATGTCCGGTATCATTGACGAAAAGCTGCGAAAATGTATATCGCAATCGGTCAGGCAGAAGGGCTTTACGAATGAAAATGGCTGTAAGCATAATAGTGTTCTGCTTGACCGAACAATTGCGCAAATGAAAGCCGAGAAAGGGGGAGTGGTGGTAATTGTAGATATATCAAAAGCGTTCGATACCATACCCCACTCGATTATTGAAAGCTGTCTGATGCGGAAAAGTGTGCCGCAGAGAATGGCAAAATATATAAGAGAAATGTATGACGGATGTGAGACGCGTATAAAAGCGAGCGACAATGACGGGCCGACGGTCAGGTTGCGGAGAGGAGTCAAGCAGGGAGACCCCCTGTCA
>NW_014557334.1:340-601 GCF_001313825.1 Dinoponera quadriceps | reverse complement strand
AGGCCTGGGAATGAACTTGGCGGCACACAAGTGCAGGGCCTTCCAGGTGGTCCCGAGCGGCCGGTCGTGGTACATAGATGACCCGCGGGTTGCTATCGGCGAAAGCGTGATCCCATATTGTGAATCGGGAGAAAAGCTAACATATAGGGTGCATATAACATACTTGGGTGCGAAACTGAATTCATGGTCGGGACTCATGAAGGGAGTGGAAATCCCTAACGCGATAAAAGCGGTCAAAAATGTTGCGCGACTGGGGCTTAA
>NW_014557334.1:0-299 GCF_001313825.1 Dinoponera quadriceps | reverse complement strand
CTTATGTTCTGCCGCACTTCATCCACGGCCTGGTGATGTGTCCGCCTGCGGGCACGACACTGAGGGTTATGGACGGGGACATAAGGCAAGAAATTAAGCGGATGCTACATCTGCCAGTCTCGACAACGGACTGTGTTCTGTACTCTCCGGTCGGGAGTGGCGGATTGGGTATCTCGCGACTAGAGCATATTATTAAACTCGCCGTGCTCAGGAGCGCTGTCGGCGCGGGAGAAACGCATGATTCCGTGCCAAGCGGCGTACTCGGGGATGCCGTGGTTCAAAAAGAACTAAAGGCATAC
>NW_014557333.1:5320-9032 GCF_001313825.1 Dinoponera quadriceps | reverse complement strand
ATATATATATATATATATATATATTTATTTATTTATATACATTAGAGGTGTCTATAAGTAATGTCGCTTTTTGATACATATATAAAATTTTATTTTATTTAACATTTCAAAATTTCACAATAAGCACACTGAGTGCCAGTAAATTTAATTAGTATATAATTTATGTAATTATAAATCACGTTCACGAATAAAGTGGCAATGTTTATACAATTCGAAAAAAACGACATTACTTATAGGTACCCCTAATAGATGTTATTTTTGTTATTACATAAAAAACATTTTTATAATATTATATAAATTATGTAACTTATATGATTTTTATTACATGTAACATATTTTGTACGTTCTTTATGTTTTTATTTCCTTATAAATTTTTTGTCTCAACCAAACATCGTTTTGTATGTTCTTTATGTTTTTCTTTCCTTATAAATTTTTTATCGCAACGAAGCATTGTTTTAATGGTAAAACAGAAATGAAAAATACAATAATAGTTTAGATAATGGCAGTGTTTAATATTGGCGGCGCTGCAGATGTTGACAAACATTTATTGCGGAGAAAAATAAACTGCCAGTGGTCCATAGTTATATAGTCATAGTCGTAAATACAAAGCTATATAAGCTGATATTCATAGTCAGGTCTTATATTTAATGGCTTCTGCCTATAGGACACATAGGTAAGAGTAAAATTACACGGTGCGTAAAGCCCGTATCAGACTATGACTTAGGGACTGTGAATAAATTCAATTTGGCCAATCAGTGCAAGATCCATTAAATTTGAGTTTAGCAGACTTTGCTCTGATTGATTAAATTTTAATCCAATCTCGATCTCCAATCCGTAGTCTGATACGGGCATAAGAGAACTGCGGAATAGAGTGCGTTATAGAAGAGACCAATCAACATACAAAACTTGCGTGATAGAAAAAAGCGACGCTGATGGATCGCTTCTATGACGCACTCTCTATTCCGCAGTTCTATTACACACTGTGTAATTTCATCCTAATGGCTTCTGCCCACAGGACATGGCAACGCTTGCCGCGCGGCGGAACTTTGCGCGGTAGTCAATCAACATAACGTTTTTTTACATACTGTAAGAATTAGAAGTTTATTAGCTATAGCGCGAATTTCTGCCGCGCAGCAAGCATTTGCGCATCTTGTGGACAGAAGCAATTAGACCGTTTTAAGTTTATTTTCAAATATTCTACGGCTTATTTCATTAGCTACGAAGCATCTGAAGGTAAACTTAAGAAGATCTTAAATATAAGATCTGACTATGGCTAGTATTCATAACCGGATCTTATGGTTTCTGCCCGCAGGAAATGATAACGATGCGGCAGCCAATAAGTTCCTAGTTCTCATAGAAAAACGGCACGTTAATTGGCTACCGCGTCGCTTCTTGCCGCGCGGCGAGCGTGTCGCATCCTATGTACAGAAGCCGTTATATTTAAGACTGTTGGTAAGTTCATCTTGAGATGTTTTGTAACCAATGAAATAAGCGATATAGCATCAGAAAATGAATTTAAGACACTTTTAAATATAAGATCCGATTATTAATAGCGGCTTATGAACACAGATTTTTATATACTACTCGATCATTAACACCTACGAAGGACATGGCTCCGAAAAATATGTAATCGTTAATAAGTTGAATGACATTCACGTCTAATTGGTTGTAGGTATCCGCCATATTACATTTATTTATTACTACTCCTTTTCTTTTCTACTTAACAAGTAATATGCAATACATATTTTTCGGGGTCCAAGTTTCGATACAATAAAAGGGAGTTAGCGATCTAGTCTCTATCTCTAATACATAAAAGTCTACGATATCAATCCATGAATATCGATCATGGTGCTTCGTCACTGGAATTTTATCGCTGCTATTTCATGCACTTTCATCTAAAATAATCACTAGTTGTCGCTAGTTGTCATGTTCGACTCCAACAGTGAGCAATTTCTCACAATTCCTTCTGCCCGTTCACTTGCGAGAGACATTCGTCGTTTGTTGTATCGCACCACGTGAAAAACAAAATGGATAAGCCAGTAGTTTTGGCACGTGTCATCAAGGTCCTGGGACGCACAGGCTCACAAGGACAATGTACACAAGTAAAGGTGGAGTTCCTGGGTGAGCAGAATCGACAAATCATCAGGAACGTGAAAGGCCCGGTTCGCGAGGGTGATCTTCTAACCTTACTCGAATCTGAGCGTGAAGCAAGAAGACTCCGATAATCGGAACAACAGTTTTGATCGTCGCGGATAAAATCGTTGCCAGCCAGGATCCGGATTCTGCCGCTTTCCAGGAGTTTACCAAGCGACATGCATGGTTCACAAGCAGAAGTTTACTAAGCGAAATACATGGATTACATCGATCGTGGATGACGCACATTTCGGCACACGTGCTTCTCAAAGATCGCGTATGGGCGATGTTTAATTGTTCATAAATATCCATGTATCAACACATATAACATCAATACATTTTTCGAGAAGAACCCGCGAAATAAGACTGCTGTCCATTTGAAACGTTGCTGTTTCATGAATGCCACTATTTCAATAAATTTTAGCTGGTAACCATAAATCTCTCATGTTTTCATTAAATTCTCCCTGCCACAATTAAAACTAATAATAGAGCGTAAAACTGATGAATATTTTACATAATCTTGCTTGTTTATGTTATTTTACCTCAATCTGAGTGTTATTTTATATAAAATATAGATTACATGAGTAATTCCGAAGTATCTCACTACCAATTTAAATTTTCCATTTAAAGAACATATATTCTAACTTCAGAGAAAAATGAGTTAAAAATTCACTTAACTACATCAAAGCTACAACTGAACCGATTTAATCTTAACTTGAAGTCTATGGTTATGAAGATATATCGTTCCTTATAGCATGCGTCAAAAATGAATTATATATATTTTTTTAATCTTATGTAAAAAAAAAAACACTACATCTATGTTACATCCATTATGTACTCTGACAAACTTTCCTTGGTATTTTTTTTAAATCATAAAAAGTGATACTCTATATGTTAAATTATGCAAAACATTTTCATTGTGACTAAGAATAATATATCTTTATCATATTCTTCTTCGTTTTGGTGGTGGTGTGTCACGAGGACTGGAAGAAGCTCCAGACGAACATTCTTTGCCTAGTCTTGGTCTTTTGGGGATTCTCTTTAAAAGTTCACGGCCAGACTCGGAATCCTTACGTTCCTTTTTTATATTCACTGAAAAGAAATAGATATGATTCATAATTTATCGATTAGGATGAACTATAAAATAAGTGAGATAAAAGTATGTCAATATACCACATTCTTCCATATCATCTTTGCCTTTTGAACGACCTTTTGAAGATTTGTGTTCTTTCCTTGTATCTTTTACATCTTTAAATTTATCTTTCTTTATTTCTATATCCTTTGTATATTTCTTTACGTCTTCCTTCTTCTTGTCTATATCCCAGCAAGCTTTAGTGTCACGAAGCACGCTGTCCTTTTTAAAACTTTCTTCGATATCCTTTTCTTTCTTTATTTCTTTATATTCGTCTCTCTGATCTTTTAGTTTTATGTCTAGTTCTTCCTTCTTCCGAGGTTTCGCAACAAATTCTATCTCTGGCAGAGAAAAATCAATCTCTTGACTAGGAAATGGTAAATCTTCCATGTCGTCCTGAAAAAGTAATTTATATATTTGGTATATGTATATATATATATATATATA
>NW_014557333.1:0-776 GCF_001313825.1 Dinoponera quadriceps | reverse complement strand
AAAAAAAAACACTACATCTATGTTACATCCATTATGTACTCTGACAAACTTTCCTTGGTATTTTTTTTAAATCATAAAAAGTGATACTCTATATGTTAAATTATGCAAAACATTTTCATTGTGACTAAGAATAATATATCTTTATCATATTCTTCTTCGTTTTGGTGGTGGTGTGTCACGAGGACTGGAAGAAGCTCCAGACGAACATTCTTTGCCTAGTCTTGGTCTTTTGGGGATTCTCTTTAAAAGTTCACGGCCAGACTCGGAATCCTTACGTTCCTTTTTTATATTCACTGAAAAGAAATAGATATGATTCATAATTTATCGATTAGGATGAACTATAAAATAAGTGAGATAAAAGTATGTCAATATACCACATTCTTCCATATCATCTTTGCCTTTTGAACGACCTTTTGAAGATTTGTGTTCTTTCCTTGTATCTTTTACATCTTTAAATTTATCTTTCTTTATTTCTATATCCTTTGTATATTTCTTTACGTCTTCCTTCTTCTTGTCTATATCCCAGCAAGCTTTAGTGTCACGAAGCACGCTGTCCTTTTTAAAACTTTCTTCGATATCCTTTTCTTTCTTTATTTCTTTATATTCGTCTCTCTGATCTTTTAGTTTTATGTCTAGTTCTTCCTTCTTCCGAGGTTTCGCAACAAATTCTATCTCTGGCAGAGAAAAATCAATCTCTTGACTAGGAAATGGTAAATCTTCCATGTCGTCCTGAAAAAGTAATTTATATATTTGGTATATGTATATATATATATATA
>NW_014557332.1:2272-2586 GCF_001313825.1 Dinoponera quadriceps | reverse complement strand
AAAAAAAAATAAAAACAGCGCCAACTGCGCCAAATGCGCTAACTACGCTAGCTGCGCCAACTGGTTTTTTTGTTACTCGGCCGGTAAAACAGATCCAACTGCGCCAACTGGATTTGCTACTCGGTCGGTAAAACAGATCCAACTGAGCCAGAAACGGCCTTTCTTTCCTACTGGCAACATTTGAACTGACTGGAAATGTAAATAGACACAATTGTAGATACTGGAGTGACGTCACTGGAAAAGAGACAATCATACCCAATATCCACAAAAACTTAACGTATGGGCTGGAACTCTTAATGGTAGACCAGTTGGCC
>NW_014557332.1:1304-2110 GCF_001313825.1 Dinoponera quadriceps | reverse complement strand
CTGGGTCTAAAGTGTGATTCTTTATGTCTTTGGGTGTGCTGAATCAGAATCCGGACTTAGAATCCCAAAATTTTGACCACAAAATTAAATATGATGGTTTTTATGCAAAAAATCTCAAAAAATTTGTCATTTTCAATGTTATCATTTCATTTCTTTTCAGGCATAAAATGCATAAATATATGGAGTTTTAATCAACCATCGGTGCATGAATTTGTTGAAGTTTAACAGGGAATTTTTACATTTATGCTTTTTTGCCAATATGGCGGCCAAAATGCAAAAAAGTCATAAAAATCGAAATTTTTTAAATTAATTTTTTCCCTGAAAACCAAAGCCTTAAATAAAAATTGTTTAAGGATAGAAATGTCTTAGAATTGATTGAAGAATACTCTTAAATTTTTTCAAATTTTTTGGAGACATTTATTGCAACTTTTGATTTTCCGATTTTTCAAAAAAATCAAAAAATATTTCCAAAAAATCTGAAAAAATTTGCAAGTATTCTTCAATCAATTCTAAGACATTTTTACTCTTAGAAAGTTTTGATCAAACCCTATACTTTTCGAGAAAAAAATTATTAAACTTTTAAGTGCATGTATTTTTAATATTGGAGACATATTGCTGGTATTAGATCGTAACGTTTAAATTTTGTCTGCTTGTATTGTGAGCAAAATTCGTCAAACATCTTGAAATGTTTTTTTGATCAAACATTCTTTCAATGTTTATTTAAAACTTTAAAATTTTTTATGTATTTATTGTAGTGTCAGACACGCTTTGTTATATTGTGCAAAAAATTTTATTATCCATAGTAC
>NW_014557332.1:472-1261 GCF_001313825.1 Dinoponera quadriceps | reverse complement strand
TTAATGTCAAGAAAACGTACGAGACGATCTGTTTCTTCTGATTCTGAGGCTGATGATACCTCAGAGGATGACGAAACTATTTTGATACCAAATGCTGATGATTCCGGTTCATCAGGTGATTCTGATTCTGAGAGTTATTGTGACGAAAAACTACTGAGAGTTACTTACCAGAGAGTTTCCAAAAGCTATCAAGCAGACCAAGCTAAGCTTGAAAATGACCATGAATTTGATTGGGTAGATGGTGAAACGACATATTCCAATAAAAGTGCAGATGAAATACTAGATGCACGGAAGGTGTGAAAAATAAGATACGAAAGAGTGAGCCAAAGGAACTCTTTGATACTTTTTTTTCAATTGAAATGAAGGTGTATATTATCGATGCGTGCAAAGAAAATAGTTTTACTTTATCGTTGGTTGAGTTAAATACATTTATTGGAATTATTATAATAACTTCTTTCAATAAAAGAAAGAGTCAGAGAGATTATTGGTCAACGGATACTTTCTTGTCTTGTCAAAAAATTTCTTCGGCAATGGCACGATGTAAATTTGAAAAAATCAAGTCTAAATTGAAGTACTCGAAGGCCAAAGATAATAATTAGAACGATAAGGCGTGGCGTGTTCGAGAATTGATGAAAATGTTTCAGAGAAATATTCTGAAGTTTGGTTTCTGGAGAACTGCTTTGTCGGTAGATGAAATGATGGCCAAATCATATGCTAAAACTTCATTGAAGC
Organism: Dinoponera quadriceps; assembly: GCF_001313825.1. NCBI lineage: Eukaryota > Metazoa > Arthropoda > Insecta > Hymenoptera > Formicidae > Dinoponera > Dinoponera quadriceps. The sequence continues at coordinate 529 of NW_014557332.1, read as the reverse complement.
AATTTATACGTAGAAAACCAACGCGATTTGGACTTAAATTTTGGGGTCTTTGCACTA
>NW_014557332.1:0-256 GCF_001313825.1 Dinoponera quadriceps | reverse complement strand
GAGAATCGTATCAATGAAAAAAATGTCATCAATAAAAAGTCTCCACGTGGTACATATGCAGTAAAACATGAGCAAAACAGTGGAATCAACTATATTACTGTAATGGATTCAAAATTAGTATTAATATTATCTACATCTCCATTAGAACCATTAAATAGTTCGAACGAAATGGCAAAAATCGGGATACCGATTCCGCAAGCGTTTCATCTTTACAATCAGTACATGGGTGGGGTCGATGTTCATGATGGACACTGTA
>NW_014557331.1:0-413 GCF_001313825.1 Dinoponera quadriceps | reverse complement strand
GAATATTCCGCGCATGACGATCGTCTTCTATCACCGAGCGCGGAATATTCCGCGAGCTGCGACTTTCTTTTATCACCGCTCGCGGAATTTTCCGCATATGACACAGTTCACGTTTTGTTGTCAATCTATGAACATGTGAGCTATTTTCATTGCATTCTTAACAAATTTATGTTAAATAAACTTTACGAACTATTCGGAAGTTATTTACTGTAAAAATTTAACTGTGTACTGTAGAACGAGTGTACTGTAGAAGTTAACAAAAATAATAAAACTGCCGATATATGGCCGCGCGCAGTGATACGGGCCAACCGTTAGTTGAACGCCGCTGATGTCTGAACACAGAAACTTAAGTAAAGTCATGTTACAAATGGGTTAATATATATTTTATGTAACAACAATGTCGCAGTATTATA
>NW_014557330.1:0-568 GCF_001313825.1 Dinoponera quadriceps | reverse complement strand
AAGTTATGCGCAATTTGCGCTAAGCAATTCGCCAGAAACGCCCTGATTTATGGAAAAACAAAAATTGGTTTTTGCACCATGATAACGCCCCTGCTCACACATCGTTGCTTGTGCGCGAATTTTTGGCCAAAACCAACACACTAATGATGCCGCAGCCACCGTATTCCTTAGACCTGGCCCCCTGTGACTTTATCTTGTTCCCGAAACTGAAGAGGCACATGAAAGGACGACGCTATGCTACAATTGAGGAGATAAAGACGGCATCGAAGGAGGAGCTGANCTTCGAGGATTGGAAAAAACGTTGGCACAAGTGTATAATATCTGATGGGAATTACTTTGAAGGGGAGAAAATGGATATTCAGGATTAAATAAATAATTTTTGAAAAAACACAAAACTCGCGATATTTTTTGAATAGACCTCGTAAATATGTATGTATGTATGTTTATCTATCGAACTTCGCTAACTTAAGCTTGTTTCTTCGCAATTTCTCGAGTCTTCACGCCGGCCGCGCAAAATTTGCGACAATGGCGACCTATTGGTAATACAAATAAGGTTCCGCCGTTTTTT
>NW_014557329.1:2606-2841 GCF_001313825.1 Dinoponera quadriceps | reverse complement strand
CCTCCCCCCTCTGTGCGGCCGCGCCAGACCCGCGCGCCGCTACCGGGCACAGGTCGCGGCCGCCGGGCCGCGCCTCGTTGCGCCGGCCCGAGAAATCGTCTTCTCCCCCTGCTCCCCCCGTCACTCGGAGGGGGGGGACATCCCCCCGCATCTTTCGCATCCGAAGGCCCTCCCTTTCCCTGGCCCCCTCCGCCTCCTCCTTTCGCCGCATTACGCTGCTGGAGAAGACGGAGAA
>NW_014557329.1:2112-2349 GCF_001313825.1 Dinoponera quadriceps | reverse complement strand
CCCCAGCCCCCCTTTCAGGTTGGGGAGGATGGCTCGCACCCCCCCCCCCCCGTCCCCGCGCTGCTGCCGCACCCACGCGCGAAGTCGGGCACTCCACGCCTCCAACATGGAGGCGTGCGCCCTCCGCCTCACCTCCCTTATGGCCCTCGCCGGAACGGGGTCCCGCCCCCCCGGAGCTTCAGCACCCCCAGGAAAAGCTCCCGGTATTTGAGCGCCAAAAGCTCCAGGGGGGGGGGG
>NW_014557329.1:0-1976 GCF_001313825.1 Dinoponera quadriceps | reverse complement strand
GGGCGACTCGGCCACTCTGCCGGTCCACACGGGGGCGCCGTACAGGACCACAGCCTGCAGCGCCCCCGCGTAGAGCCGGCGAGCCCCCACATTTGGGCCCCCCAAGTTGAGCATTAGCCGCCCAAAAGCGGCCGCCGCCCTCGCCACCGTAGGGGCCAGCCCCTCGAAATGCTTTTGAAAGCTCCATTTCCCGTCAAAGTGGAGCCCGAGATACTTCATACCCGGCCCCACCCTGACGGTAACCTCCCCTACCCTTATGGCCGCCTCCGAGTGCCCCCCTCCGTCCGCCATGGAAGTACATAGCCTCCGACTTCTTGGGGGAGACCCGGAGGTNATAGTCCGCAATGGTGGACGCCAAATACTGGGGCACCCGAAAATGCCCCATGGCGTCCACCACGCGCCCCCACGGCAGAGAGTTAAAGGCGTTAACGATATCCAAGGACACCGCCAACGCCACCCCGCTCTCGCTCACCACGGCTCCCGCGAGGGTCCGCACACGGAGGACAGCATCCACCGTGGACAGACCCCCGCGGAAGCCAAATTGGTTGGGGGACAGCCCCTCCCCTCCCAGCCCATCCATATGCCGGACGAGGCGGTTTACCAGAATACGCTCAAGAAGCTTCCCCGCCTCGTCCAGCAGACAGATGGGCCGGAACCCCGAAGGCGAGTCCTGCCCCCGACCCGGCTTCGAGAGCAGGACCACCCCCGCGATCTTTCAATCCGCGGAAAAGCGCCCCGCCCTGAGGCAGGCCGTGAAGGCCCGCTCCAGGGCGGGCCCCAATTCCCCGGATGCCTCCCTCTAGGCTACCCCCGGGATCGCGTCCGGGCCTTCCCCGTCCCGATCCGTCGGGCCGCCGCTCGTACCTCCGCCGTCGAGACCTCCAGCCCGTCCCACCAGACCGGCGCCTCCCCCCCGGAAGGGGGCGGCAGCCCCTCCCTCGGAGGGAACAAGGCGCCGATCACCTCGCGGACGAACCGGGGGTCCAAAGCCTCCGTAAGTGGAGGCGCCCACGGGCGGAGCCTGCCAGCCACCGCCCGGTAAGGGCGCCCCCACGGGTCCCTGCTGAGGTTCCGAAGGAGCTCCCGCCAACTTTTTTCTTTTTGGCGGGCTACTGCCGCCACCAACTACCTCCGGGCCCCAGCATATCCCCCGTACGCCCTTTGAGTTCGGGGGTCCCCCCTCCCCAGACGTCGCCGGTACCTTGAGTACTAGTGACGCGCCGCGGTGGCGGACCGTCGCAAAGCCGCGACCTCCTCCGACCACCACGGCGCGTCCCGGCACTCCCCCGGGGAGACCCGGGGCATGGATACTCGACAAGCGTCGAGCACCACACCCCGAATACGCCCCACCCCCTCGTCAGGGGACTCCTCCTCCGGGCCGTCGGAGCGCCACGTTGCCCCAACCAACGCCGCCCGAAAGAGGTCCCAGTTGGCACGGGACGGGGCCCACCTCCTACCTCGGGATGCGGCCCCGCCCCGGGCCCGACCCTCCGACCGGAGGGCGCCGGGCACGGCCACCTCTATATAGAGGTGGTCGCTGGCGGTTTCCGCGCCCAGAACCCTCCAGTCTCCCACCAAGCGGGCGGCAGGTGAAGTCGCCTATATGAGATCCACAATGGACTCCCCCTGCCACCGCACGCAAGTGCTCTGCCCCCCCGTGTTGAGGAGGCAAAGCCCCAGCGCCGCCGCCCAGGTTCCCACCAGTACCCCCCGGCGGTCGTCGCGCCGGGAACCCCACGCCCGAGACCAGGCGTTGAAGTCCCCGGCAACGACGACCGGACCCGGGGAGCACCTCCGGACCGCCCCAGCAATGCGGTCCAGGGCCGCCTCGGCCCCCTCCAGGGCCATGCTACGCGGCGGTGGGAGGTATACCCCCACCACCGCGAGCCGGCCCCATCTGACCGCCACGTAGAGTTCCCCCGTCTCTATTACAGAGCACGGGGGAAAGGGGGCTCCCGCCCCCCTCCACGTGGCGG
>NW_014557328.1:380-954 GCF_001313825.1 Dinoponera quadriceps | reverse complement strand
CTCAGCGCGGCGATGCCTGCGCCCTTGCTCATTCCCCGTTTCGGCCGACTAGGCACAGCGGCAGGGAAATTAATACCGTCAGCGTTTTGTCAGGCGGCTAGCGTCGGCGAAGTAGTATCGGAAAATCGCCTACACATTTACGACAGGACAACGGGCTTGAAGTTCCTGGTTGACTCTGGCTCCGTTGTGTCCCTATTACCCCGCTCGGCGGTGCATGGGAGAATGACGCCTTCGGATTTGAAACTCTCTGCAGCCAACGCCTCCAGCATCACCACGTACGGACAACGCTTCATGAAGCTCAATCTCGCGCTCCGACGAGATTTCCCATGGACATTTATCGTAGCGGACGTCAGGACAGCTATCCTGGGTGCAGACTTCCTGGCGCACTTCAACCTGATGGTCGACGTCAAGGGGCGTAAACTCGTCGACGCCCTCACCTCGCTTTCGGCCGAGGGGGTTTGCAGACATCCTAGCATCTTTAGCATCTCTCTAACGGATCACCTGGTCGTTCCGGAGGGAGACGCTGGACGGCTTTACTCAAAGCTTCTCAACGAGTTCGCGGACCTCGCTGGCT
>NW_014557328.1:0-217 GCF_001313825.1 Dinoponera quadriceps | reverse complement strand
CTCTAGTCAGTGGGCAAGCCCCCTGCACCTGGTAGAGAAGAGGACCAGCGGCTGGCGCGCCACGGGCGACTATCGACGCCTCAACGCCTGTACAATGCCCGACCGCTACCCTTTGCCCATCATCGAGGATTTTCTTCAAGACTGCCACGGCTCGACGGTTTTCTCTATCATCGACCTGCAGAGGGCTTATTACCAGATCCCTGTGGCTGCAGAGGAC
>NW_014557327.1:325-568 GCF_001313825.1 Dinoponera quadriceps | reverse complement strand
TAAGTATATTCAAAAGAAATTCTGAAGCACGAAACAAGAATCTAAAATTGTTTAAAATTTTTATGAGCTTAAATGTACATCAGAATTCTCTAGTTTTGGAGTTGTAGGATTAAGGAGTTACATGATTAAGGGATTATGGGGGTGAGAAATTCAGCGACACTAAAAACATACAGTATACGTATTTTTTTCTCAGACCAAAGCAAAAATTTTTTGACGCTTACACATAGTAGCCTATATGAGAAG
>NW_014557327.1:0-290 GCF_001313825.1 Dinoponera quadriceps | reverse complement strand
CGATCCCAAAAACATATAGTAAGTATTGTGAGACCCCCAGCTCAAAAATTTTTTTGTTTTGGGGGGCTGTGCAATGTTATTTAATGGTTACGGTACATTTTAAGGTGTTCTTTGATGTTAGGGGAAAATTCCGACGTCTACGGATTAAACGGGCTGCGGATTCGGGTTCAGCGGCAAAAAATACATAGGAATATCATTATGGCATTCATGGCGCAGAAAAAAAATTTTTTTTGTGGGCCTATGTATTTATTCTATATAAAATTGAGTTTTACGGTATATGCTGCAGAGAC
>NW_014557326.1:3626-5351 GCF_001313825.1 Dinoponera quadriceps | reverse complement strand
GCGCGTCTATGTTAATCATGGTATAGTCGTCCAACGTTCCGTGCTCCCGACGTTCGGCATCCAGAATTGACGCTCTCAACCTCTTGACGCGAGTAATATAATCAAGCATATGTTCGCGCGGTCGTAAAAAGACGGTGGTGAGCTCGCCGCGATATTGATCGATGGTTTTGGGGGATCCGAATGCTCCATTTAGTAAATCCAATAAATCCGTGACAGAGTTACAGGGCTCGTCNTGCTGTAGTGGTCCCTACTCAATTGTAAGCGGAATTCTAATGGGAGACCCTCGCAAAAGGATCGGGCCGTAAGCGCGTCTATGTTAATCATGGTATAGTCGTCCAACGTTCCGTGCTCCCGACGTTCGGCATCCAGAATTGACGCTCTCAACCTCTTGACGCGAGTAATATAATCAAGCATATGTTCGCGCGGTCGTAAAAAGACGGTGGTGAGCTCGCCGCGATATTGATCGATGGTTTTTGGGGATCCGAATGCTCCATTTAGTAAATCCAATAAATCCGTGACAGAGTTACAGGGCTCGTCCTCAACGGCGTAATAAGCGCGTCCGCGAAGCTTATTTACGAGCAGGAGTGTTAGATTACTTTCGGAGTTAGGGGGTACGATATCCTTAGCTCGACGACACGCGCGCGCGAATTGGGGTAAGGGGATATTATACCCATCGAAATTCGGGACCGATTCTAAAGCTTCCCTGAACGAAACTCGCGGAAGTTCCCCTACATGAGAGGGAGGTTGCGGGAGCACCGAAAGAGTATCCGCTTTAAAACGAGAGGCGTTAATCCTCATGGTTTCTACTTCGCGGCGCAGAGCGGATAATTCGCGCACGACGTCGTGTGTAGCGATGACAGATTGTTCCAAAAGAGAATCACGAGTAGAAATCTTGCGCCTAGAGTTTTCGTTCTCTCTCTCGTCGAGTGAGGTTTTTATAGTATCTAGATCGCGGAGAGTATGTTCACGATCAGAATCTAACTTTTGGCGTTCAGCCTGCATTTCGTCGTAAGACGCTTGTATGGCCTTAGCTTGTTCTGCTAGCAAGGCCTCCTTCTCGTGCAACTTTTCTTGGATGACATCTAACTTGTCCGCGGAGAGGGGCTTATTGCCCTTGGCGGTTTTACTACGCGTATCCATCGCGGAAAGTTCTCTTTTTAGCGGTATCCCACCAAAAATGTTACGTCCTTGCTCGGCCGCGGCTGCTACAGTACTCGGGCCGTGGAACGGGGATAAAATTGAAAATTTTTCGGGTTGTCAGGCTTGCGCAGCCCTACCCTGGGATACACGCTAACGGAGTGTCCGCGAAGGAGATCGTCGTAATCGGACAAAAATAATAGTTGCGACTCACCGGTGATGGCTTGCTGGAATTAATTTAAGGTGATCACCTCCGGTGTGCTGCTCGTTGGTGGTAGTTCTCAGGCTTTGGAAAAGTGCTCGGGTGTGGCTCCGCCGTAGTGTTGGTGGAGTAGCTCAGCACGAATCTGCATGTACCGGTCACGTCGCGGGTCACTCGCGGGAATGTTTAGCGGCGGTAGATTCAGGTATTCAATCAAGATCGGTACGAGGCGATACGGCTCTGATTGCCTTGTGGCATATGTTAGTCGCGCGAGCCCGATCAAAGCGCAGTCGCGGGCACTGACAGGAGCGTGGAGTTTAGCGTAAAGTCTGCGAAGCTGTACCTTGTGTCCGGCGCGACGTGATCTGCCCATGTGCGCAGTCGGG
>NW_014557326.1:0-3584 GCF_001313825.1 Dinoponera quadriceps | reverse complement strand
GGTGTGGCTCCGCCGTAGTGTTGGTGGAGTAGCTCAGCACGAATCTGCATGTACCGGTCACGTCGCGGGTCACTCGCGGGAATGTTTAGCGGCGGTAGATTCGGGTATTCAATCAAGATCGGTACGAGGCGATACGGCACTGATTGCCTTGTGGCATATGTTGGTCGCGCGAGCCCGATCAAAGCGCAGTCGCGGGCACTGACAGGAGCGTGGAGTTTAGCGTAAAGTCTGCGAAGCTGTACCTTGTGTCCGGCGCGACGTGATCTGCCCATGTGCGCAGTCGGGTCGTGTTGCGTGAAAAAGGAACAGATATTCGGCGACAGTGATTCTTGAGAAGGATAGAGAGCACAGGGCGGCTCTGATTCTACCCTTCGAAGGATTCACGGGTACCGTTACTTAGGGGTGAAAGGGAGATTCGGTGACGGTGATCCTTAAAGAAGGTAGAGAACACAGGTCGGCTCTAATTCTACCCTTCGAAGGTATCGCAAGTCACGGTTCCTGAGCCTTCAACACTCGAACATGCTAACAGTGAGCACGGGACGGCTCTATTACTGCAGGCGGTTCAGTGCTTTTATGCCCGGGTGAATAAGGATTCAAGGCGTGGGTGCACGAACGACGAGCACAAGACGGCTCTAATATCGGCGACACTTCACTACCTGGGTGGCCGAGGAACAATGGAATTCCTGCCGGCACAGGTCTCGAAGGCGGATGATGCAACACTCGACACTACGATTGCGTTGTGCACAGAGCTACGTGGACTTAGGAAAATTGGAATATTGAAATAATAAGAATGTTAATACTCGCGTGGTTTTCATAGATAGTAATATATTGAAACAAATCGATGGTTAAAATTGATGCTGGCAAATACTCGGCGATCAAGTAACACGTGGTTGTATGTATTTCGGAATAATATTATATTAATACACAGTGCGTTATTACGAATTACAATTTATATAAAAGATACTAAATTCTAGAATTGGACATACAACAAGAAATAGGACTTACGCTAGACCCTGCTCAGGAGGGATGGAAATAGTAAAGCGCGGCGCGAGCACGTGGCTAACACCAATAGAGCTCGAGAGCTCCGAGGCTCGAAACCCGAACGGGTTGAATGCGGCGGAAGAACTGACCCCGGAGGTCCTCGCAGGGACCTCCTCCGGTTGCGAGGGCGCTGGGTGCGCGGCACGCTCGCCCTCTGGGTCGAGAATCTCTCAACAAGCAATGTTGAGAAGCCCCTCTAAGGCGAGTGCGCGTAGGTGGCGTGGTGTCCCCTCTAATTTGTCAAGCCTGCTGATTGGCCCTACTACTTGGTTGAGTTTAATTTGCTAGACGATGATTTCGGTAAAAGATTTGGCGAATTCCTAGTCTGTAGTTATATGTCAGACGTGACAAGATTCATTCGAACTCTCAATACTTCGCCTATTACACGCAAATTCGCAAATTTCGCCAGCAGATTGAATTCTTTTACCTTCACTCGTGGAACTAAAGTAATTGGTCGAAGTGATTCAAGCCGATACGTAATTTAGCATTAGTTAAGGTTTTCTGATTTGGAATCAAAATAAACGTTCGCCGCCTGCAATCCTCGAGGCTGCCGCATCGAAATAACGTTAATAAAGCTGAATTTTTAAATCAGACTCTTCAGTTTGCATCCGTTCACGTTTTAACGTAAAGAAACGCAAGATTCACTCGACACTCACCTTACTTCGCTTACTACACCCAAACTCGCAAGTTTCTCCCACAGATTGATTTCTTTACCTCTTCTCTTAGAACTAGCGTATTTGGACGAAAAGATTCAAGCCGAAACGTGAATTTGCACTAGTTCACGTTTTCTGATGTAGAATCGAAAGAAACGCCCGCCGCCTGAAATTCTCGAGACTGCTGCATGGAAGTAACGTAGTAAAGCTGAATATTTCAATCACACTCTACAGTTTGCATCCGTTCACTATTTAACGTCAAGAAACGCAAGATTCACCCGACATTCACATTTCTTCGCCTATTACACGCAAACTCGCAAGTTTCGCTCGAAGTTTGATTTCTTTTATCCTTTCTGGTGGAACTAGCGCATTTGGTCGAGAAGTTTCAAGCCGAAACGTGAATTTGAACTAGTTCTCGTTTTCTGATGTAGAATCGAAATAACCGCTAGCCGAATGAAATCCTCGAAGCTGCCGAAAGGAAATAACGTAATAAATCTGAATATTTCAATCACGCTCTTTTATTTGCATCCGTTCACGGTTTGAAGTAAAAAAACGCAAGATTCACTCGAAATTCGCGTTACTTCGCCTATTACACGCAAACTCGCATGTTTCTCCGGCATATTTATTTCTTTTACTTTTTCTCGTGGAACTGCGTATTTGGTCGAACAGATTCAATCCGAAACGTGAATTAACACCACTTCACGTTTTCTGATGTAGAATCGAAATAAACTATCGCCGCCTGAAATCCTCGAGGCTGCCGCATCGAAATAACGTAATAAAGCTGAATTTTTAAATCACATTCTTCAGTTTGCATCCGTTCACGATTAAACGTAAAGAAACGCAAGATTCAACCGACACTCACGTTACTTCACCCATTACACGCAAACTCTCAAAAGTCTCCCGCAGATTGATTTTCTTTACTTTTTCTTTTAGTACTAGCGTATTTGGACGAAAATATTCTAGCCAACACGTGAATTTGCAGTAGTACACGTTTTCTGATGTAGAATTGAAATAAACGCTCGCCGTATGAAATCTTCGAGGCTGCCGAATGGAAATAACGTAATAATATAGAATATTCCAAACACGCTCTTCAGTTTTCATCCTTCCACGATTTAACGTAAAGAAACGCAAAATTCAGTCGACATTCACGGTACTTTGCGTATTACACGCAAACTCGCAAGTTTCGCCCGCAGATTGATTTCTTTTACCTTTTCTCGTGGAACTAGTGTATTTGGTCCATAAGATTAAAGCTGAAACGTGAACTTGCACTAGTTCACGTTTTCTGATGTAAATTCGAAAGCAACGCTCGCCGCCTGAAATGTTCGAGGTTGCCGCATTGAAATAACGTAATAAAACTGAATTGTTACGTCTGGCATATAACTACAGACTAGGTATTCACCAAATCTTTTACCGAAATCATCGTCTAGCAAATTAAACTCAACCAAGTAGTAGGGCCAATCAGCAGGCTCGACAAATCAGAGGGGACACCACGCCACCTACGCGCACTCGCCTTAGGGCGGCTTTTCAACATTGCTTGTTGTGAGAAACTCTACCCAGAGGGCGAGCGTGCCGCGCACCCAGCGCCCTCGCAACCGAAGGAGGTCCCTGCGAGGACCTCCGGGGTCAGTTCTTCCGCCGCATTCAACCCGTTCGGGTCTCGAGCCCCGGAGCTCTCGAGCTCTCTTAGTGTTAGCCACGTGCTCGCGCCGCGCTTTACTACTTCCATCCCTCCTGAGCAGGGTCTAGCGTAAGTCCTATTTCTTGTTGTAAGTCCAATTCTAGATTTTAGTATCTTTTATATAAATTGTAATTCGTAATAACGCACTGTGTATTAATATAATATTATTCCGAAATACATACAACCACGTGTTACTTGATCGCCGAGTATTT
>NW_014557325.1:0-389 GCF_001313825.1 Dinoponera quadriceps | reverse complement strand
AAAAATATTTCCGGTTTTGATCTCTTCACTTATTTATCCGCAATTTACGCAGAACATTGAAATCTCGTAAGTCCCGAGTGTTTACAATTAAAGGTGGGATTTGAAAAACAACTCGACAAAACAATCAATTTATCGTTTACGTCGAGTTAGATACTATACTAGAAATCGACTCTTCGTGTCAAGTTATTGTCAATTATTCCGTTTAAAAAGACCGTTCTTAGCTTTCCTGTCTGCATCATCGTCCCTTGGAGTAAAAATCTGCGAGAAAACTCGCGTGTACATTGAAAAAGAATTCAGTCTTCAAAACGTGAACAGTGTAATTTGGTCAGGAGGAAATATTGCGGTGATTGTCGACTTGCAAGATTTCCGAGGTAGCCGGGATCTCTTTG
>NW_014557324.1:376-582 GCF_001313825.1 Dinoponera quadriceps | reverse complement strand
TTCGGCTTGAATTTTTTCGACTAAATACGCTAGTTCCATTAGAAAAGGTGTAAGAAATATATCCGCTCACGAAACTTGCGAGTTTGCGTGCATTAGACGAAATAACGTAAATTTCGAATGAACCTTGCGTTTCATACGTTAAATCGTGAACGGATGCAAAGTGGCTAGTGTGATTGAAATATTCTGCTTTATTACGTTATTTCCAT
>NW_014557324.1:0-255 GCF_001313825.1 Dinoponera quadriceps | reverse complement strand
ACGAAACTTGCGAGTTTGCGTGCATTAGACGAAATAACGTAAATTTCGAATGAACCTTGCGTTTCATACGTTAAATCGTGAACGGATGCAAACTGGCGAGTGTGATTGAAATATTCAGCTTTATTACGTTGTTTCCATGCGGCAACCTCGCAGATTTCAGGCGGCGAGCGTTTCTTTTGATTCATCATCAGAAAACGTGAACGAAATCAAATTCACGTTTCGGCTTGAATTTTTTCGACTAAATACGCTAGTTCC
>NW_014557323.1:0-721 GCF_001313825.1 Dinoponera quadriceps | reverse complement strand
TGGATCGATTTTGTTGCGATTCAGCAGCGATTCGCAGATAGAAATTCGAGGTTTTTTTGCTTTAACTCGTGTGGCACCCACATATCGAGCTTTTTTTTGAATCCAGCCCAATTTAAATGGTTTCAAACGGTTTTTGTGCAATATTTAGCTCCTTGGCAATCGAAACGGTGCTTACATGACGGTCAAACTCGACGATTTCCATTATTTTATCAACATTTTCGACAATTGGCCTCCCGGAGCGTGGTGCATCTTTGACATCAAAATTACCATAACTGAATCGACGAAACCAAAATTGCGCGTTATTGGCTCTTACAGTATCAGGACCATAAATACTATTCACATTTTTAGCCGCCTGGCTTGCGTTTTCGCCTTTATCAAAGAAAAACAGTAAAATTTGGCGTATTTTCTCTTTCTTGGTGTCCGTCTTTGACGCGCGCTCAAACAATACTGAGTCTAGCAATCGCAAAACTGTCTAAGAGGTTTTTTTTAGTACGAAACCTTATCTTTCTAACGCTATCTGGCGTAATCCGACCGGACATATACAACGCGAGATACAGATTAGTAAAGCTATCTATTGGAAAAATAATGGATTACTTTTTACTAGACCTAACATATATGTGTAATCGTGTGAATTATATATAAAATAATAGATTTTGACAATTTCAGGTAGTTACTTTTATATATATATATATATAGGTATATATAAAAACATATTCAGGTA
>NW_014557322.1:0-453 GCF_001313825.1 Dinoponera quadriceps | reverse complement strand
GTATAATCTGAGTGAGATCTTCAGTCAACTTAGATTTTCCGTAGTTACAAAAAACGAAACGTGGTGTGAAATTCAATTGTTTCAAGAAAAATAAAAGCCTTAAGTTGCTGTTACCATCATCAGGTAGGTTAGCCTGCTTGTGGTTTGTGTTGAAGAATCAAAGGATTAAAGTTGTAAGAAATTAATGGTTTTTTGCGCCTATTTTTTGAGGTAACGAGAAACCCTGACGTGATGGGGTTAAACGAACCTCGGATTCGGATTCAGCGATCTCAAAAACATCATATAGACATTGTCTGGTCAAGGAAAGAAGTTTTAAATCTTTATTGTGGAGCTGGACAATGATTATAAAAATAACGTCCCGAATATCCCTCGATTTCCCCCTACTATCGGCATTTAGAGACAATTTAGGACGTTTAGGAGAAATTCTGACGTTAGATTCGGATTCAGCGGCTC
>NW_014557321.1:0-5586 GCF_001313825.1 Dinoponera quadriceps | reverse complement strand
GAAAAAAGAACTTAGAAAAGAAGCAATAAATAGAAGAAGGATAAGTCGTAGTTTTACATCTATCAGGAATCAATGAAAAAAAATGATATAACAAAGTAAAGTTTGGAAAGACAGAAAAAAAACAGAAAAAAAACTTTTAAAAAACTTAAAGAAAATTCAAAACCAAAGTAGAAAAAAATTACATAAATAAATAAATAACCAAAAAATTTGAAATATTTCAATTTGTGAAGAATTCTAGGCTTGAAAGTATGAATCACTCTTAGGTTTTAAGGGAAACCGGCTGTAACTTTTGACCGAGTGATGTTAGGGGGTTGGGGCTGGGTTCGTTAGAAATCCTGAAGAAAAGGCCGTCGGTCCTCGCACTCCCGATAAATCATTCGCACCCGTCGCAGAGTTGTGAGACTTTCTCCATTCCAAAAACGCAACTCTCTAGAATACAACGCCTCAAAGGGAGATTTGGAATGGTGGGATGAGTGCGCCTGATTGAGATTCCCAAGGGCAGCAACGTCCCCTCAGACACCAAACTTACCTCACCAACGGTTTACGAGATATAAGCGAGAGAACCAAAATGGAGGGGGGGGGGGGAAAGCTACCACTTATCTTTTCACACTCCAATAATGTATTCCCTGCCCGCCCGACCTATGTCACAAATATCATTTTTTCAAAAATCCGGTAACCTAACTCATCCAGAACTCATCCTGACCTCATCGTGACCTCGTCCCGGTCTAATTCTAACCCCACTTTGACCACAACTGTCTTATGTTATTTTGGGTATGCCCCGAAGGCGGCATGGAACAAGTAAATTAATATATAAATAAATAAATATATAAATAAAATAAAATAAATAAAATAAATAAATAAACAAATAAAAATATAAACAAAATAAAATAGAAGAAAATAACACAAATTAGCAACGAAAAACGTAAATGTTAAAAAGATCTAAAGAAAGAAAAATAACCGAGAAAAGATTTTTAAAAATCGCAAGAATGAAAAGAATGTTAGGCCGTCGTTTCACATATATACCACGAATCATTCAAAATATTAAGCTACAAAAATTTAAAAATTAAAAAATACCATAAGCAGAAGAAAAAAATTAGAAAAAGAAACTTAGAAAAAATAGCATTAAATAGAAGAAAGATAACTCGTTGTTTTACATCTATCACGAATTAATGACAAAAAATAAAGGAATCAAATATTGAAGTTTATCAAAAGCGAAAAAAACGGAAGAGAAACTTCTAAAAAATTTAGAAAAAATTCAGAAGCAAGGTGGAAATAAATAACATAAATAAATAGGAAACAAAAAAATACGTAATATTTCAATTTGTGAATAATTAAAAGCCCGAAAGCAAGAATGACTGTTAGGTTTTTAAGGGAAACCGGCTTTAACTTTCGAACGAGTGATGTTAGGGGGGTGGGGCTGTGTTCGATAGAAAGACTGAAGAAAGGGGCGTCGGTCCCGGCACCCCCGATGTATTATTAACAATCGTGGCAGAGTTGTGAGACGTTTTCCATTCCGAAAACGCAACTTCCAAAAATACAGCGCCTCAACGGGAGATGGAGGAAGGGTGGAGTGAGTGCGACTGATTGCGCTTCCCAGGGGGAGCAACGTCCCCTCAGACACCAATTTTATCTCACCAACGGTTTACGAGATATAGGCAAGAGAACAAAAATGGAAGGGGGGAAAAATACCAATTCTCTTTTCATACTCTAATGATGTATTCCCAGCCTGCCCGACCGATGTCACTGATATCAATTTCCGAAAGGCCGGTAACCTAACTCATACTGATATCACCCTGACCTCATCGTGATCTCGTCCCAATCTCATTCTGACCCAACTTTGACCACGGCTGTCTCATGTTATGTTGGGTACGCTCCGAAAGCGGCATCGAAAAAAGAAAGAAATAAATAAATATATAAATATTTAAATAAAATAAAATTATATAAATAAATAAATAAACAAATAATTAAATAAACAATATAAAATAAATTAGAAAAAAAGAAACAAATTAGCAACGAAAAACGTAAATGGTAAAAATATCTAAAGAAATAAAAAAACTGAGAAAAAGACTTAAAAAGAACGCAAGAATAAATAGAAGGTTAGGCCGTCGTGTCACATATATATCACGAATAAAAAAAAATAATGTTGCAATAATTTAAAACTTAAAAAGTGCAAAAGCAGAAGAAAAATAAAAAAAATTTGAAAAGAACATTAGAAAAGTAAATTAATGTGATTGTCAAGTAAATCTTGTGTTTCTTTACGTTAAATCGTTAAAGAATGCAAACTTAAGAGCGTGATTGAAATATTTTTCATTATTATGTTTTTTTCCATGCTGCAGCCTCGAGGAATTCAAGCGGCAAGCATTTTTTTCGTTTCTACAGCAGAAAACGTGAACTAATGCAAATTAAAGTTTCGGCTTGAATTTTTTTGAACAAATACGCTAGCTCCACGAGAAAACGTAAAGGAAATCAATCTGCAAGCGAAACTTGCGAGTTTGCGTGTAATATGCGAAGTAACGCTAGTGTGAAGTGAATCTTGTGTTTCTTTACGTTAAATCGTGAACGGATGAAAAATGAAGTGTGTGATTAGAATATTCTTCTTTATTACGTTATTTCCAAGCTGCAGCCTGGAGGAATTAAAGCGGCGAGCGTTTCTTTCGTTTCTACAGCAGAAAACGTGAACTAATGCACATTCACGTTTCGGCTAGAATCTTTTCGAACATATACACTGGTTCCACGAGAAAACGTAAAAGAAATCAATCTGCGAGCGAAACTTGCGAGTTTGCGTTTAATAGGCGAAGTAACGTCAGTGTCACGTGAATCTTGCGTTTCTTTACGTTAAATTGTGAACGGATGCAAACTGAAGATTGTGATTGAAATATTCTATTTTATTACGTTATTTCCAAGCTCCAGCTTCGAGGAATTAAAACGGCGCACGTTTATTTCGTTTCTACAGCAGATAACGTGAACTAATTGTCACGTATGACGTGTGTCACACCCGGCGAAAAACGCAGATCCTATTATTTTTTTTCTTTCTTTCCCTTCCCCTTTGTTTTCTTCTGTCGCTAAGCCATAAATCCACGCCAATCCTGTAAAAAATTCCTAAAAACTAAAATCGGATCAAAAACAAACCTAGAAATCCTAATCTTATTCCCTTCAGACCTAAAACCCGCTCTACCCAATCAAAACATTTAGAACATCACTAGGACCAATCAAAATCCTCGGCTCTATACCCTAGTCCTAGTAAAAACAAAACCACGCTCTAAGACGACCAAAAACCTTCTCGACCAATCAAAAGCCTTCTCCATAGTTCTAGACCAATCAGAACACACAACACCTACTCCCTAGAGGAATTACACCTAACCTCCTACACAGCCAATCAGAACGTCCAACACATATCCCAAGCGACACTAACCGCCACCTACAACTCAACACCAGCCCCGTCCGTTGGGTATAAAAGAGGGCCCCTGAGCCCGGGAACGGCAGTTCATCCGCAGACGCGGTCCGGTGCACTTCTCTCCAAGCACCAAAGTATGGGTACGCGTCTAATCTAGAATTGTTTTTTGTGTCAAAATCTAAACTTAGAATATTTTTGTCGAAATCTAGACTTAGAATATTTTCATCGAAATCTAACTTAGAATATTTTTGTTGAAACCTAGACTTATAATATTTTCATCGAAATCTAACTTAGAATATTTTTGTTGAAACTTAGACTTAGAATATTTTTATCGAAATCTAACTTAGAAAATTTTCATCGAAATCTAACTTAGAATATTTTTGTCGAATCCTAGATTTAGAATATTTTTATCGAAATCTAACTTAGAATACTTTTGTCGAAATCGGAACTTAGAATATTTCAATCTCGACAATCTCTAGATTGAATCTTGTACTGTACTACCAAAGATTTATTTTTTTTAGAATATACATATTTAACCAACAGTTTAGTACCAAGTTTGTACTACCTTTAGAAGTCCCACTCCGCTCCATTTCAAACCACCCCGTATCGATTATATCCACTTTTCCTGCCGTTGTTCACGACGATTCTCCAACGAGAGCTCACCGGTGCCGGACAGCGGCACGCTCGTGCGGAAATCGCGTGACAACTTTGATCTTTTACACGAGAGCTCACCGGTGCCGGACAGCGGCACGCTCGAGCGGGGATCACAAGGAAACCTCAGGCTAACCAAACTTCTATTACTCAACCCTTGCCGTTGTCTTTACGAACATCCTCAAGCGGGAGCTCACCAGGTGCAGGATAGCTGCACGCTCGTACGAGGCCTTCGTGGCAACTTCAAGTGTAACCGACACCCGCCAACCTGATTGCGTCACGAGTGTGGGAGCAGACAGGTGCAGGATAGCTGCACGCCCATATCTCTTGAATCAACCAGTTGCAGTGTCCTGAGTCTACGTTGTTGATGCCCCAGAAAAGAAAACGACGCGGTGGTCGCGAATACCAACGTCGCAAGCTGGTGCGCCAGTTCACCCGCGCCGCCACCCGCGAATTCAATTCCCGCGTTGGTTTATCCGACCCTTCCTTCTCTTCATGTCCATCAAGTCCTTTCCCCACGGAACCCTCTCATGCGCCTACCCCAGTGGAGTGCCCGTCACCGCGACTGCTGACCCCGCGTGTGAATAATCTGTGCGAATATAAGTTGATACCGATCGACTTAGACGAATTCAAGATGACCAAGGTCCGTCGTACGTCATCGCCACGGGACCCGCGTCGCGAATATTACAAGATCTTAAAAGCCGAAACTCTACATGCTTACTTCGGAGAATTTACATCCTCCCTCCTTCATTGAAGGAACTTCGTGCCACATCTCGAAGCGCCTTATACCGACAACAGCGGGTCCGCCAGTGGATTCAATCACACGACACACAAGTGCGGACGTCAGGTGAACATTAAGAGCGATCCAGTTCTTACCAACGAGGATCTTTCACTGAGGACAACTGCCACTGACAGCACCCTTAGAGTCACCGCTCTGAACCTATCATTACCAGTAAGTAATAGCAATTAAGTCACACATCACCTCTAAAGAACTACCTGTTAGCGCGTATCCCAGGGTAGGGCTGCAGAAGCCTGACCACTCGAAAAAATCTAGTCCCTCTCGTTGCCCGAGAATTATAGACAACCGCGGCCGAGCAGGACGTAACGGAGTGTGAAGTAAATCTTGTGTTTCTTTACGTTAAATCGTGAACGGATGAAAACTGAAGAGTGTGATTGAAATATACAGCTTTATTACGTTATTTCCCTGCAGCAGCTTCGAGGATTTCAAACGTTGAGCATTTCTTTCGATTCTACAGCCGAAAAAGTAAATTAATTGCAAATACACGTTTCGGCTTGAATCTTCTCGAACAAATACGCTAGTTCCACGAGAAAACGTAAAAGAAATCAATCTGCTAGCGAAACTTGAGAGTTTGCGTGTAATATGCGAAGTAACTTGATTGTCGAGTGAATCTTGCGTTTCTTTACGTTAAATCATGAACTGATGCAAACTGAAAAGTGTGATTGGAATATTCTTCTTTATTAAGTTATTTCTACGCTGCAGCCTCGAGGAATTAAAGCGACGAGTGTTTCTTTCGTTTCTA
>NW_014557320.1:0-2835 GCF_001313825.1 Dinoponera quadriceps | reverse complement strand
CTTATCAATATCTGATACATAAACGAGGTATTTTGGCAACCAACGGTGGCTTAAATTTTGTAGGTAATGTCAATGTAAATAATGCGAACTCCAAATATCCCGACATACAGTTTTTTCACTTTCACTATCCACGGTGGGATGTAGATAATGTGAACACAATATGGAAGGTATTTCCAGCAGATGAGGAGATAAAGCAGAATGTATTGAAAATGCTTCAGGAATTTGATATGGCAGTATTCATGCCGTGTCTAATAAAACCGAAGAGCTCGGGTGAGTTGTGGCTACGTAGCAAGGATCCCGCGGTTCCTGTTAAGATCTATGCGAACACTTTCTCCCAGCAAGAAGATGTTGAAACGATGTTGAAGTCCTTAGACTTCATAAAGAAAATGCTGAAGACCGACACATTTACACGACAAGGAGTAAGGCTGTATCATTTGGACATTCCGGGTTGTCGACACACTGAACCTGATTCGGATGAGTATTGGAGATGTCACTTGCGACATTTGTCTACCGTGTTCTATNAGAATGTATTGAAAATGCTTCAGGAATTTGATATGGCAGTATTCATGCCGTGTCTAATAAAACCGAAGAGCTCGGGTGAGTTGTGGCTACGTAGCAAGGATCCCGCGGTTCCTGTTAAGATCTATGCGAACACTTTCTCCCAGCAAGAAGATGTTGAAACGATGTTGAAGTCCTTAGACTTCATAAAGAAAATGCTGAAGACCGACACATTTACACGACAAGGAGTAAGGCTGTATCATTTGGACATTCCGGGTTGTCGACACACTGAACCTGATTCGAATGAGTATTGGAGATGTCACTTGCGACATTTGTCTACCGTGTTCTATCATCCCGTTGGTAGCGTTAAAATGGGTCCACGAAACGATCCTACGGCTGTAGTGGACGCTAGATTAAGAGTACACGGAATGCAAGGTCTGAGAATCATCGATGCATCTATCATGCCAACAATCACTAGTGGACCCACGAATGCACCTACGATAATGATAGGGGAGAAAGGCGCAGATTTAATTAAAGAGGATTGGGCAGCTGTAAAGGACAATCAAGAATTATAGAAAAGAGTACAGTTACGTTACATGTTATAGGTTTGTTTATTATATATATATATATAACTTTACAGTTAATGTTTCATTTTTTACATCTCGTCGTGATATATATGACGAACTATTATACTGGAAAACTTTACTTTATAAGGGTTGAGGGTACAAACATTATATACATTATCNATGCCAACAATCACTAGTGGACCCACGAATGCACCTACGATAATGATAGGGGAGAAAGGCGCAGATTTAATTAAAGAGGATTGGGCAGCTGTAAAGGACAATCAAGAATTATAGAAAAGAGTACAGTTACGTTACATGTTATAGGTTTGTTTATTATATATATATATATAACTTTACAGTTAATGTTTCATTTTTTACATCTCGTCGTGATATATATGACGAACTATTATACTGGAAAACTTTACTTTATAAGGGTTGAGGGTACAAACATTATATACATTATCTTATCAAATAATTCTATAACATATATTTTACTACACGAAAGTGGTTTGATAAGTAACTTGGCTTGATATTAAAGAAAACAATTTGAATTGTGTAACGTATTTTATTTCTCGACGTAGTTCCCTCGAATTCCAACGCTCTTGCCACAACGTTCCTTCATCTTCGCTTTATTCGATCAAGAGTGATGCATATTATTCTCCAGTAGTGGTTTTCCGCTTCTCGAAGGAGAATTCCTTTCGTATCCCAAAAAACTGTCGCCATCACTTTACCAATGCATGGAACGCATTTCTTAACACTTTCGCTGCCGACCCCGCGCCATTGTGTGATATGCTCTCAACGCTATAGAGACAATCACGCGCCAGCGCGGAGTGTGGAGTGATGTATAAGTAGTCAGTCACGCGTTCGGCGGCGCTCTAACTATCAACACATCCTCACGTGACCGGCAGTTAATGTGTTAAGTAAATATTACTTGAGTGTGTGTAGCACTTTTTCGGCCCGGCAGTCAACGTGTTAAGCCCGTGTGAACCCGCTCATCGCAGACCTGCGATGATGATTACAGCGATGAGACGGGAAGATCGTATTGCGGCCATGGTGGATTGGTGCCCATCAGACAGTTTAATTCCAGCGATACAGATATAAAGAAAATGTTTATAGACGCTGCTTATAAACTGAATGTTTGCCCACTCTAGAGAATATCAATGGTGACAAATACATTGGGTACAGCATGGCCACCGGACCTGTGAATGAGAGTCGCAGGGTGAACATGGCGAAAGCCTTCCTCTCGCAGATCAAAGGTAGAAGAAATCTCTACGTGATGAAGAATATCCAACGCCGTTGTCCTAGACGGAATGACAGTGGTCGGAGTACGTTAAAGGACGATAGGTCGGTCGATGTGAAAGTGTCAAAGGAGGTGATTTTATCTATCGGTAGTATCGCCAGTCCACAAATATTAATGCTCTCCGGTATCGGACCTAAACAACATCTCCTCGAAGTGGGAATAAAGAGCGTTGTTGAGTTGCCAGTCGGCAAAAATCTTCATACCCACATTGGTTGGCAGGGCTTATACTTGGCTTACGAGAACAAAATTGCGACGCCACCATCACTTACATCCAACATGGACGAGACTTATCAGTATCTCGTACATAAACAAGGCATTTTAGGAAACAACGGTGGCTTTGATTTCATAGGCGCTGCCCGTGTAAATGACTCGAATTCCAAATATCCAGACATGCAATTTTTTCATGGTCATTATAAACGAGAGGATGTGGATAAAGTGGACAGGGTATCGAAAATATTCAATGTGAATGAC
>NW_014557319.1:0-3541 GCF_001313825.1 Dinoponera quadriceps | reverse complement strand
AAAGTTACAAGGTGGTTTACTGTTTCTTTCCTACTGTTCCTTTCCTACGAAGTTAGGGAAAACATATTTTTTTTTGGAAGGAGTGACCTCTTCGAACAAGACACTTCTCTCTAGTGCGATTTAGCGTAGCCCGCCTTCGGCGGGCTCGCTAAATCGTTTAATTACAATTCGTGTCTCGTTCTTGAGATCACTATGTAGATGTTCAGAGTCGCTTATATATAAATGAACATCATCTCTGTTAGTATTGATTTAAAGCAANAAAGTTACAAGGTGGTTTACTGTTTCTTTCCTACTGTTCCTTTCCTACGAAGTTAGGGAAAACATATTTTTTTTTGGAAGGAGTGACCTCTTCGAACAAGACACTTCTCTCTAGTGCGATTTAGCGTAGCCCGCCTTCGGCGGGCTCGCTAAATCGTTTAATTACAATTCGTGTCTCGTTCTTGAGATCACTATGTAGATGTTCAGAGTCGCTTATATATAAATGAACATCATCTCTGTTAGTGTTGATTTAAAGCAAATTTCTAAATCATTTTAATNGTGTTGATTTAAAGCAAACTTCTTAATCATTTTAACTTAATGTTATATAATTTACAGTGTCGTAGCTTTTAACTTAAATTCGTTTTTGCCAGAGTTCTCCTGTCTTTAATATTCGACCGATTATAAAAAACGTCGAATACTTTGAAGCTGGCTGACCATCCTGCCAGACTTTTGATTATGCTGATTTTAACTCTTTTCTTTGTAGCTGATGAAGATGAAACATGACATAGGTTATATGGCGCAAACTTGTTGCCAATGCCACATTTAGCTAGAAAAGCTCTACGCCAGCGGCTAATTGTGTTTTTAGATGTCGCTTGATAAGGCTTTCTAGTAGAAATAAAGAACTCTTCCGCTCCCTGACGGAGACTATCCGTTACTTGAAGGAACTTCTAAATATTGTTGCTACGCATAGATTTGATTTTTTACTTTAAATATAGAACCTCTAGTAAAAGTTGATTAGCTCCACGTCTAGACGTCTTTATAGGGTCCGGTATTCTGATTAGGAAACCCCCATCATTAATTTTTATCATGTAGATAACTCCAATTCCCTTTTGACCCTAAGTTCGAATATCTCCTAATTGGTTTTTTTTTACAATACTGAGCCCATTTGCGAACAGATTTGTGATAAACCTTCCATGTCGATTCGCTAATCAACTTAATTAACAGATCCGTCGCTTCTTCGCTAATAATTCGTCGTCGGAACGCCTGGCGGACAATCGGCCGGCTAACAGAATTAATTTCCCCACCAGAAGATGTTGGATCTTCCTGTCATGAAGTATTAAAAGTTTATCAGATTGTTTAAAAATCAGTGGTGGAGCATCCAGCATAGATAAACATAGTGGATAACAGGGCTGGTTTTTCATTTAGATACGATTACGACTCGGTAGGCTTGGTCTGTCTTAATTTTGTTTAGCACATTTAAAATCATACTAAACCGAGTAAAGACGTAAAATCAGAGATGTGTACATTTCATTTCAAACGCGTTGATACAGTTTGCATTAGGATTCCTATGCCATGAACAATAATTTTCGTATTTAGCATTAACATATAAAGCAAACAAATCCATATCAAACTTGCCAAATGTCTTTGTAACCTTCGAAAAAGCCGACAGGATTAGCTTCCACTCGGTGTCTAGCTTATTTATCCTCGAAGTATGATCAGCTTTATTAGCCTCAATGTTTTTCCTGGACAAAGTATATGAGGCGACTCTCCATAGCCTCCGAGCACAAGCGTGACATGGTAGACTGTGGTCCGCCACGCTAGAGATCTCGGGTTCGATTCTCGACAGAATCAGAACAATTTTCATAGGCTCCATAAGCTCCTCTTCGGTGATCTGGCAAACCACCAAAGAGTATCCATGCCACGAGAACTTCTCTCCAAGAATCTACTATTCGAAACCGGCGTTTCAACTGTAGGTCCAGTATGCATGTGTATAATCTGCGTGCGCACCACATGCATACGTGAGAGAAAGGTCTAGGCCCTAGGTCTAGGCCCCACTCCGGACTGTAGCGCCATTGATGATGATGATCCATAGCATCCTTTTTTTACATCAACTCCATATATTGTACGCTGTTCTGCTTAATTTAGGAAATTTAATGCCGCCAATCTTATTCACATATGTAATAGTTGTTGTATTATCTATTTTTCACAATAGTTTGCAAGTCGTCAAATCTGAAGCGAACACCTTTAAGCCCTCAAGGGCCTGTAACTTTAAATAATTGATATGTTTTTGGTTCACATTCTGATCCCAAATTCCCAGATAAGCTATCTCGCCGTCGCAGTACGCTCTTTAACCAGCATTTGAAGCGCTTAAAAAAATAACCTTTTTGCATGACATTTGTCTTACTGGATTTGAAGCCATTCCCACATTGTGTGAGACATTACTACCAATCAAATTTGGATTTAGAAACGGTGATATTTGCGTTATCGTGTCAAAGCTTCCTCCGGATTGTAAAAGGGCTATGTAAATCTGGCGTTTGAACAGTTTCACGTGGAAACGACTATACGACACCGCTGGACATGCAGCCGAAATTTTCCTAACATAATATAAAAACTTCCTGATCAAGCACTTAGATAAAGTTTTAGCATTTAATATTAATTTAGTAATATGATCTCTTTTATCTCTTTTAACAAGTTCAAGCGTCATCGTTTCTGTGTTGAGAACAAATCCCAAAAACTGATATGATGTTTCTGGATATAAGTCGCTTTTAGTTTTATTGATAACAAAGCCTGATGATTCTAGTAACTGGCGAGTTCTCGTGATGTTTATTTCATATTCGAATTTGTCTTTACCGAAGAGGAATATGTCGTCCAAATATCCGACTGATAATAGTCCTTGTTTTCTTAAATAGCTTAGCACTGGCTTTAATATTTTTGTAGACCCATGATGCTTTACTTAAGACAAATGGAAGACAAGTAAATTTGAAGGTTTGATTGTTCCACAAAAAACGAAAATATTTACAACAATTTTTATTAAGGGATATGGCCACAGTAGCGGGCGTAAAATGAGGCACATATTCAATATTTTTTTTATATGAAAAATTGATTTATTCTAAAAAATAATTGTAGGTATTCTTAGAACACATCTAAAAGATATTTAAAAAAATTTTTTTTGAACAAAATGGCCTCCATTTTCTGCTAGGGTGTACAAACGCTCTATATCTTTTTGAAAAGGCGCTCCGCGGCCTTACAAATGGCACCTCCAATTTTTGATCTGGAACAAAAAAAAAGTGGTCGTTATTTAACATGAAAATTTCTATAGATGTACCCATGGATACAAAAAAATATTAATTAAAAAAGAAATGGTGACAATTTGAAGTTAAAAGTACAAATTTCGATTTAAAAAATTGTTCTAAAATGGTCATAAAATGAAAAATTTTTTATCAATCAATAATTCCATAGGTACTTCTATGCGAAATCATATTATAAAGATGCTGTCAAAATTTGAAGTCAATTGGATAAAAATTGATCGCGTAGTTTGTAAGGCCAATTTGAAAAACGTGGT
>NW_014557318.1:389-659 GCF_001313825.1 Dinoponera quadriceps | reverse complement strand
TACTAGACGAAATAACGTAAATGTCGAATGAATTTTGCGTTTCATACGTAAAATCGTAAACGGATGCAAACTGCCGAGTGCGATTGAAATATTCCGCTTTATTCCGTTATTTCCATGCGGCAGCCTCGCAGATTTCAGGCGGCGAGCGTTTCTTTCGATTCTACATCAGAAAACGTGAACTAATGCAAATTCACGTTTCGGCTTGAAACTGTTCGACTAAATACGCTAGTTCCATGAGAAAAGGTAAAAGAAATCAATCCGCTGACGAAA
>NW_014557318.1:0-274 GCF_001313825.1 Dinoponera quadriceps | reverse complement strand
GCGAGCGTTTCTTTCGATTCTACATCAGAAAACGTGAACTAATGCAAATTCACGTTTCGGCTTGAATCTGTTCGACTAAATACGCAAGTTCCATGAGAAAAGGTAAAAGAAATCCATCCGCTGACGAAACTTGCGAGTTTGCGTGTACTAGACGAAATAACGTAAACTTCGAATGAATCTTGCGTTTCATACGTTAAATAGTGAACGGATGCAAACTGCCGAGTGCGATTGAAATATTCAGCTTTATTCCGTTATTTCCATGCGGCAGCCTCGC
>NW_014557317.1:0-482 GCF_001313825.1 Dinoponera quadriceps | reverse complement strand
AAGGACTGCCACGGGTGGAAAGATTTGAGAGGCGTTGGACAATTTAGTTATATCACGCTGGGGAACGCCGCGATATCTCCTCACCGATAACAGGACAGAATTCGTTAATAGGGAGTTCCGCGAATTTGCGAGAGATTGCGGGATCGAGTTAGTGAGTACGCCACCTTACCACCCTCAAGCGAATCCGATAGAGAGGGTGAACCGGGTATTGAAAACGATGATTGTATCATATTTAGAACAGGATCACGGAGAGTGGGATCGACACATTAGCGACTTCAGGTTCGCGTGTAACTCCGCCTATCACTCGACCCTGGGCACGTCACCCACGTTTTTAAGCCTGGGGAGAGAAATTGACTCGCCACGGACAGTGCGCCGCCGATGCGAAGGCGCTGCAAAAGTTGCCGCGCGCGGACCGGGCGAGTGTACAAACAGGATGAAACGGTTAGAAGCGATACATCGATGGGTAAACGAGAACCTATATG
>NW_014557316.1:0-680 GCF_001313825.1 Dinoponera quadriceps | reverse complement strand
TTAGGTGAATCGACTGTAGTGAATAGTACGTAGAACATGTGTTCGTTGATACTCAGCAGAAGAAGAAGAAGAAGGAAAATGACTAACTGACTGACTGACTGACTGACTGAAACTGACTGACACTGGCTGACTGACACAGACCGACTGACACTAACTGACTGACTATGAGTGGCTGACACTGAGTGGCTGACTGACCGATTGACTAAGTGATTGACTGACACTGACTGAGTGATTAACTAACACTGACTGAGAGTGAGTGGTTAGAGAGTAAGGGTTTTATAGGAAAGATTTGGTGGGTGACGGATGACGATCGCCAATGAGGAGAGTTTTCGTGGAAAGCGGGAAACGGATATGGAAGATTAGAAAACGAATAAGATCACGGATGCGTTGAGAAACCCATGACGCATTTTGGTAGCGTATAATAATTACATCCTCTTTATCATAGCGCTTACCCAAATACGCCTATTTCCTGATCATAAAAAGAAATTTGTTGCTCCCACGGTACTCAGGATGCAATGAAACTATGCGCCTTACGTGAAGGCGGATGACATGACAGACACATTGGGAAACCCACGGCGCGTAACACAGCGAGCCATCATAATCTTATCCCTTTTACGATAACGCTTCCCCTACGTCCGTCTGCCTCCCAATTATATGTAAAAAAAAGGAATCCGTACCTC
>NW_014557315.1:0-671 GCF_001313825.1 Dinoponera quadriceps | reverse complement strand
TTGGTATATCGAAACGAATATCTTAAAGAAATCCCTACTTACGCACAGCGTAAGTTTCACAAAACGGGTGGCACTGGAGAGATCCCGATTTAAACAACAAAAGCGAAGTCGTGGCGGAAGCCATAATGGCACGAACGCAAAAGATGTTGAAAACGATAATACGCGACTGTAGTCAGACGGGCAAAGAGAAGTAGAGTGAATGAGAACGAATGCTCGCGGCAAGAGAGTGAGGCTTATATAGGGAAGATTTTTGGGGGTGGAGGATGACGATCGCCAATGAGAAGAAGTTGCGTGGAAAACGGATATAGAGGAGTGGAAAACGGACATTCTGGAAAATTCCTAATATCATCTGGATGTCATAAATGATCCTAAGAACCTAATCCCATCAAAGGGCATGAGTCCGGCCGACTATGTATAAAGGCGGATAAAATAGCAGACGCTTTGGGAAATTCATGACGCATTTGGCGGCGTGTAATCGTATCATTTTACAACAGCGTTTGCCCAAATCCGTTTATTTCCCGATCATAAAAAAGGAATTTGTTGCTCTCAAGGTACCCAGGATGAAACAACTACGTGCCTTACGTAGAGGCGGTAAGATCATCTTAATTATAGAAAAAAGGACTTCATTGTTCCCGGGGTACCCAGGATGTAATAAAACTACGTATCTTACG
>NW_014557314.1:0-720 GCF_001313825.1 Dinoponera quadriceps | reverse complement strand
AAAAGAATCGATTTTTTGAAATTTCTACTGTGGTGTAACCCCTTAAGAAAAACGACCCGAAAGAGAAAAAGTTCAAAAGGAGCTCGAACTTAGATTCTTCGTTTACCTGCTGCCCTACCTATACATGCTTTTGTAATACGGCTGTTTCTATTAAGATGATTACGTTATGACTTTCGATGCGTTCACAAGGTGTAGACGTATGAAACCGGAATTTCCCTATAGATGGTGCTAGCCATCAGTTTAGGGACCGTAAGACCGCTTCTGCAGCGCCATTATCTCCCTCTAACNAACACACAACAACCCAAGTTCCATACACCGGTATATTTTTCCATAACCTTAAACATGTCGAGTTTTGTGCCTACGAACTACGATTTGCGGACAGCATTGATTTTTCGTTATCATTTGAAGAAAACTGCTGCAGAATCGCACCGAATGCTTGTCGAAGCTTACGGTGAACATGCTCTTGGTAAAACACAGTGTTTTGAGTGGTTGAAAAAATTCAAAAGTGGTGATTTTGATGTGAGAAACGAAGAGCGTGGGAAACCACCAAAAAATTTCGCAGACAACGAATTGCAAGCCTTATTGGATGAAGATAATACTCAAACTCAACTACAAGAACTCGCAGATGAATTGAATGTGACGCAGAAAGCTGTCTCAATTCGTTTGACAGTCATGGGAAAAATTCAGAAAGTGGGAAAATGGGTTCCGCATGAACTGAAT
>NW_014557313.1:0-849 GCF_001313825.1 Dinoponera quadriceps | reverse complement strand
CAGCGTTGACTAATAAACAACGGGTTAAAAAGATTCTCTCTGGGGCGGTAGAGTCGCCGTGACGTGCGCGACGGTCTTTAACGAAAAAGAGAGCTTAAATCTGCGAGTTACGTGTGTTCCCTTGTAAATAGTAAATATAGTTGAAGTTGTTTTCTTGTTAACGTTGTTTCGTTTTATTTCCCCGCGCGAGCGTAACATTATTATATATGAGTTTTTTAAGGAGAAACTGGTCCTCTTTGAGAAATCTGTGCTAAATCTTCTCAAGGTGCCACGTCATATTCTATTATGCACAGCACTAAACTCGAGGAAAAAAAAAATTCGTAATTTATACTTCTTGCACAAAACAAATGGATCTTTCCCTTTTTTTGTACCCTTCGATCAAAACAAATGCACCTTTCCCTTTTTTTTCCTACCAAACGTAATCGTAATTTAACGGTTCTTAAATCGTAATTTAACGGTTATTTAACGATGTTTCGTAAAAAGAAAATGGAAGGGAAGAGTGGACAATCGACCGATTGTTTCTTTTTTCTTTTTTTTTCCCTTATTCCCTATTTTTTTACGTAACTTTCGTTAAATAATCGTTAAATACTGATTTACGAATCGTTAAATAGCGATTACGATTCGTGGAAAAAAAGCGAAAGGTCCATTCATTTTGTTCGAAGCGTATAAAATACGCAGTTTTTTTTTTCTGAGTTTAGTGCCGTGCATAATAGAAAATGGCGTGACACCTCACTAGACAAAATATAAAGATGTCGACCTGATGACGTGCTACCTCACTGGTAAAATATATAGATTTCGATCTATCCTATACCGGAAATTCATCCCTACTAACCCGAGCCTATATAAGGG
>NW_014557312.1:0-711 GCF_001313825.1 Dinoponera quadriceps | reverse complement strand
GATCTTACACCGCCAGAATAGCATTTACTTTGGTCTTTTCAGAACTCTTGCAATAGAGTAAACTTGAATTCAAAAGAGGCATACGAAAATTATTTGTCTCGGTGTTTGCCAAAAAATTTCAAATGTTCTACATCGAGAATAATGATTCTACTCAGAGAATGGTAAAAGATCAGAGATCAAAACGGCATATACTTGGTTAATTAAAGGTTTTTAAACAATTTAAAGGAATAGATATCAATTATTATTAAAATAAAAAATTTTTCCTTATTCAATATTTACATGAAATATATTTTTTTAATAAATACATATACAAGGTGGGCCATTTTAATCGACCTAGTCGAATATTTCGAAAAGCAAGCTCGGGAGAAAAAAATTTTTCAAACAAAAGTTGTTTGATGTCGAGGGGATCATAAGACGATATCATTGGTTTGACCTTGAAGAATTATTTGAAATTCACATGAAGGTCACCTCAATTTTTTTAAATGTCACTCTATTTTTTATTACATATTCTTGTAGCTGATCTTGAGAGCTTTCCAAAACACTATAATAAAATGTTTCTTCATTTAGTACTTTTCGAGTTATAAAGCTCCAAAATTGCAATAGGAATTAATAGGAATTAATAGTCCGTACATACAATTGGATATTTAGGTATCAATTGATTACGGAAATCTCTTCCACTGTTGATCGGCGTATAAAACTTTATTACTCACA
>NW_014557311.1:0-1624 GCF_001313825.1 Dinoponera quadriceps | reverse complement strand
AGACTTTCACTTGTTCCGGGTGCAGAACAATTTGAATAAAAAAAACTTCCGTTCCCTGAACGTTTTCAAAAAACACTTGGATGACTTTTTCGCCGAAAAATCTCAAGACTTCTATGAAAGAGGGCTAATGAAGCTCGTTGAGAGATGACAGAAAGTCATTGAACAAAATGAAACATATTTGCTTGATTAAAATCACTTTTCTTCTTAAATGTTTTGCGTATCAAATTTACTCAATTTTCGCTACGGAATTATGCATAGACCTAATATAATAATTACATTGTTGAATAGGAAATTATAACTATCAGTTGTGTAACTGTAACTTGATGTTTGATGGCTACGTATGATTAAAGATAACTTGAAAGCATATATTAAATAATTCGGAAATTTTGCTCCAAATTTTGTGCGCTTCGCATTACTGTGATAATCAGAGAGCAAGGATGCTTCAAATGATTTTGTGTTTATCAACAAACCTTCTCGGATCTGAACCTGTCAAAGGAACTTCGCCTTTCTAAATGCAACGATATCGGCAGAAATCACCTGGAAAGATGGAAAATCGGAATGTTCATTTTCGTTATGTGATGCTTCTAGAGTGGCTTCACAGTTTCACATACCATAAATGAATTGTCCTCTGTATATGGAAATATCTGCGTCATCCACCAAACAGTTCAGAAAAAGTATTGAAACTGATGATTTGAACGTGGAAGACCAAGCTCGCTTTGGCCGGCCTCAGAAGATTGATAAAATGCTTCTTAAGGACTCGGTGTACAAAAATCTTCCAGTAACCGCGAAAGAACTCGCTGACACTCTGTACCTGTCCGTCAACAGATATGATAAAACTACGGCACTCTATGATTAAGCCCGTCGAACTACCTTGTCGTCGGCATAAAGAAGCAACTGGCGGCTTCTTATGATTAAGTCCGTCGACGACATTGTGAACATGAAGAGGCTTCGGCCACCGATGATTGAACGTTCAGAGGTGTTCACCCGCCAACGACTGCCACATATTATGAGGAAGTTTCAGCGGCCCATGATTACACGAAACATATAGAGACGAAGGAAAAGCCTTGTCATTTCGGAGCAATCCGAAAGGCATCGAACATACTGCGCTGCACCAATGGCGCACTCACACTGAAATCCACTGGCAATCCGTAACGGTTAGTATTTGTCCTGACACGCGTAACGTGCCACGACATGCGACTTCAGCCATTAGGCTAAACGCTACCAATCAGCTATTCTATCCTTCCAGCTTTGGCAACGACTGACAAGAGAGCGGGCGATGGAAAAATCCAGCAACGCCTGCGGGCATACTTCGCAGGATGGGCAGTTCGGCCGTGAACGTACGCGCCTCCAAACCCTTCAACCGCGCGCAGGGTGTGCGGTAAACCGCTAGCCCCCACGCGGTCTGCACACTTGTCACGCCCACGGGGACCACAGGGAGGCCTGCCCATTTGTGTCCCGTTCCTGGACACACGCTCTGACCCTATTGACTCTATTGATACTTTGGACGGGTAATAGGATTAGATGTTCTAAGTGGAAGGGGATATGCAGGGAAACTGGATGCAGGGATACAAGATCCTGCTCGCCAGCCATTGGATAGCGGGTGGGACCCTGCCTAGTTTGGAAA
>NW_014557310.1:1564-2089 GCF_001313825.1 Dinoponera quadriceps | reverse complement strand
TCAAGGCGCCAGGACTGGATCTCATCGAAGTCTCGGTACTAAAGGCCGCTTACAGGGCAATCCCCTGTCAGTTCATTAGGCTTTTCAATGGATGCCTTTAGTAGGGCGTCCTCCCCTCGATGTGGAAGGAGGGCTCGCTCAGAATCTTCCTGAAGGGTGAGAGCAAGGACGTGGAGGACCCCAAATCTAACAGGCCGATCTGTCTCTTCTCCGTAATAGGAAAATTCTTCAAGAAGCTTCTTCTGAAGCTACTTAACCAGACGTCACTCTCGCCGGGGAAGATCTCCGATTGGCAGTTCGGCTTCACACCCGGAAAGTCGACGGAGGACGCTGTCGTGGAGCTGCGACGGATGGTCTCTGTCTCTGAAGAGAGATACGTCATTGCGCTGCTCTTCGACATCTCGGGTGCGTTTGACAACGTCTGGTGACCCCTCGTATCATAAGGATTTAGGGATAGAAACTGCCTTCTTAACATCTTCAAAGTGCTAGTTGACTACTTCCGAGATAGGAAATTCTCTCTCTCTT
>NW_014557310.1:344-1544 GCF_001313825.1 Dinoponera quadriceps | reverse complement strand
CTACGGAGATATAACGGTCTGGAAGAAGGCCACTAGAGGTTGCCCGCAGGGCTTGGTGTTAGGTCCAATTTGTTGGAACGTTATGTTTGACGGACTCCTTAGAACTCTAAAAGCTAGAGTAGGGAATAAGTTCTTAGCGTACGCGGACGATCTTCTCGTATTAGTCAGCGGTGACTTCCGCAAAGAAATAGAAATAAAAACACAAGAAGTAGTCGACGGAATAGGAAAATGGTGTACCTTTGCTAAATTAGAGCTTTCGTCGCGAAAGACTGAGGCAATTTTTCTCAAGAGCGACCTTGTTAAAAGGGCGCCAATAGACAGACAGGGAGGAGCGTGTTCCAATCGAAAACGAAAAGCAGTCATGGCCAAAAAGGCTGACCTCGCGGGTAGACAACCGAAGATCTGATTAGGAAATAATAAGATACAATTTAAGAAATCAGTTAGGTTCCTTGGCATCCACATAGATAGAGGAATGGGTGTATCCACCCATTGCAAATATATTAGCGAAAAGGTCGGTTTACTTTTCAGTAAGCTAGGCAGGCAGGCGGAATGTAACTGGGGCCTGCGTTTTGGGGCTCTCTCGGCTATATACCGAGGCATGCTTGCACCGACGGTGGCATACGCTGCCGCTGGGTGGACCGACCTGTGTGCCAGAGGCGACCTGAAAGTCCTCAGATCCTTGCAGCGCCGCGTGCTCATTTCGGTGACCGCCGCGTATCGCACGGCAGCGACTGAGTCGCTTTGTGTGGCTACGAACGCGGTTCCCGTCGACATCTTTTCCGAGGAATCCCAGGTGCGATTCGAAGTTAAAAAGGATAAGGATGCCAAGATAAGAGATAGGATTGTACTCTACGCAGGGAACCAAAAGGAGGCGTTGGACCTCGTGAGGCTAGCAGCAATGGGGATGTGGCAGGATAGATGGTCTTCTTCTGTCAAAAATCACATCATACGTGCTTTTTTCAGCGATGTCGGAGCTAGAGTTGGGGCGTCCTGGTTCAAACCCGTCCACTATGTCACGCAAATGATCACCGGACATGGCAACTTCCAGAGGCACCTCGCGGACCTGGGACTCCCAGACGGTGGGATGTGTGCTTGCGGGGACGGCGAGAACACTGCGATGCATCACCTCCTCCGCTGCCAGCTCTTCGAACTGCAGAGAGAGGCTCTGCGGGAATTTGTTCCAGTCGGGGCCTGGGAATG
>NW_014557310.1:0-311 GCF_001313825.1 Dinoponera quadriceps | reverse complement strand
GTATCGTCTCCAGAGGCTTTCTCGGTCTCTGCCGACTTCTGCAAGGAGACCCTTTGGATAAAGGGAGGTTGTTGGTAGATTTCTGGAGCAACTAGGCCGAGGGATGTCGGAGACCGCGGTCGTGGGAATATGGCTTTTTAAGCTTCGCGAGATTACCACACTCCCGGGTTATTTAGGCGCTCTTAGCTGGGTTCCTAGATAAAATTTATCTTTCAAACTACGCAGGGTTCCACCTGTTATCCAATGGCTTGCGAGCAATATTTATCCTTGCCTGCAATATATCCCATTCATTTAGAACACCTAATCCTATC
>NW_014557309.1:0-318 GCF_001313825.1 Dinoponera quadriceps | reverse complement strand
AAATAAGATATTATGTAATAAAAGTCACAATTTGTTCAATGATGTTAACTCCTTACCAATTAATTTTTTTTCTCGACGTTTCATCATAAAATGTACTTCAATTTGTAATACCACATATCATATTTTCATCGTTACATATAAGTTTAATATGTTTGAAACAAAGATTATATTTCTTCCAAATGTTTCCAACATGTTTTCTCTTTGACGATTTCTCTTTCAAGAGACAGTATAAACTACTATACAGTGTGTGTACTTGACTTGTGAGGACTGTTGGAAATATCATAAGAGTAATGTTAAATCAAAATCACCTTTAGTGAG
>NW_014557308.1:0-462 GCF_001313825.1 Dinoponera quadriceps | reverse complement strand
ACCTTTTCAACTAAATACGCTTGTTCCATGAGAAAAGGTATAAGAAATCCATCAGCAGACGCCACTTGCGGGTTTGGGTGTAATAGGCGAAGGAACGTGAATGTCTAGTGAATCTTGGGTTTCTTTACGTTAAATCGTGAACGGTTGCAAGCTGGCGAGTGTGATTGAAATATTCAGCTTTATTACGTTACTTCGATGCGGCAGCCTCCCAGATTTCAGTCGGCGAGCGTTTCTTTCGATTCCACATCAGAAAACGTGAACTAATGCAAATTCACGGCTTGAATCATTTCGACTAAATACGTTAGTTCCATTAGAAAAAAAAAGAAATCCCTCCGCTGCCGAAACTTGCGAGTTTGCGTGTAATAGGCGAAATAACGTGAATGTCGTGTGAATCTTGCCTTTCCCTACGTTAGATCGTGAACGGATGCAAACTGGCGTGTGTGTTTGAAATATTCATCTTTA
>NW_014557307.1:0-3992 GCF_001313825.1 Dinoponera quadriceps | reverse complement strand
TCGGTAAAACAGATCCAATTGAGCCAGAACCGGCCTAGATCCTCTACTACCGAAGGAGCTTGATAACGATGTATTGAGGGTTTTAGTGGGTAATAAACCACTATTGACTACGAGGGAGATCGGAGATAGGTTAAGCCACATAACAATTGAAAACCACTTGAACAAGCTTTAGTGGGTAATGAAACACTATTGACTACGAGGGAGATCGGAGATAGNGTCGGTAAAACAGATCCAATTGAGCCAGAACCGGCCTAGATCCTCTACTACCGAAGGAGCTTGATAACGATGTATTGAGGGTTTTAGTGGGTAATAAACCACTATTGACTACGAGGGAGATCGGAGATAGGTTAAGCCACATAACAATTGAAAACCACTTGAACAAGCTTTAGTGGGTAATGAAACACTATTGACTACGAGGGAGATCGGAGATAGGTTAAGCGTTAGCCACATAACAATTGAAAACCACTTGAACAAGCTTGGCTTTGTCTACAAATGGTGGATTTCCCGTGAATTAAACGAAAAAATATGGCAGATCGAATTTCTACTGCTTCTTCTTTGCTTGCTCGACAACAATATGAGCCATTCTTGGATCGCCTGGTTACTAGTGACAAAAAGTGAATTGTGTATGACAATATAGTTAGGAAAAGAGCCAAGGTAATGCCAGGCAGTTCACCTCCTACCCTTGCAAAGACCAATTTGCACCAAAAAAATACTAATGCTTTGCATTTGGTAGGATTGTCAAGGTCCTATCTACTGGGAACTATTGCAACCAGATCAAACTGTCACAGTAGACCTATATTGTGATCAGCTAACCCGACTGGATATAAAAATACGTGAACTTCGTCCAGCACTGTATAACCGAAAAGGTGTTGTTTTTCAACATGACAATGCCAGACCTTATATGGCTTTAAGAACGAAGGAGAAACTCCAGGCTCTTGGTTATGAAGTTATATTACATCCACCATACTCAACTGACCTGGCACCATCTTACTATCACTTGTTCCTTTCGGTGCAAAATTCTCTTAAAGGAAAAAATTTTCGAAACTTTCAGGATGTTCAGAGGGCTGTGGTAGATTTCCTGGCTTCAAGAGATAGAATTTTTTATACATCCGGCGTAAATGACCTTGTTGACAGATGGAGGAAGGTCATAGAAAACAGTGGTGAATATTTCATTAATTAATCTAATTTATGAGTTTAAATATATGAAATTGAAATTTCCTCAAAAAAACGACATAACTTTCTTACCAACCTAATATTTTGACTGTAGCCGCGTAGACACGGCAATCAGATGATTATATATATATATATATATATATATACCGGCGGAACCAGTATATGTCCAGCAGCGATGTTATTCCATTTTCTCTTTCTTATTCCTCCTTTCAGCTGTGTTACGTCCTGGAAGATGTACGCAACAAACATCGCATACTCGCGCACTCGCGAGACATAAACGTACTGGCAGGTCTGCGGATCAGGTCAAGATCCGGAGAGGCTCATTTACTCTAATCGCAGAACGTAAGTTAGGTAGTCCTTTATTTGGGTCAAAGAATTTAATCTCTTTATCTAGGATAGGACCAACGATAGGACCAACCATATAAGAGTATTGAAAGGGGAATTCAGATTTAAGTAATTGAAAGGAAATGAATGAATAATTGTAATAACTTGATTAAATTCAGGGAATTTTGAATAAAACAGTTTATTAATTATACTAATAACATAATTTGATTCTCACATGGATTAATAATAGTGATAAATTGATGAGAAAAGCCATTGTAAAAGATACAATATTTAAAAGATGAAACAGTTAGCTAATGTTAAACAATGAGATATATAGGTTAACATTAAACAAATGTTTATAAATCAGCATTATTGGAATAATGCTGATATATAAATATAAAATAGAGTCTTACGATTTAGGTGAATCGACTGTGGTGAATAGTACGTAGAACATGGGTTTGTCGATCGTGGTGTACCGGATTTCTGAAATCTCGGAATACCGAGAGAAATAGTTCACTTAAAAGATCCCGACTTGCACAGCACGTTACTTAGCAATAGAAGAAGAAGAAGTGATTGACTTACAGACTGACTGACTGACTCTGGAGAGATCCCGATTTGGACAGCGAGTTTTTCAGCAGCAGAAGGCGAAGTGAAAATGACTGACTGGAGTGGCCAGAGAGTAAGGTTTTTATAAAGAAAATTTTGGGGAATGGCAGATGCCAATCGCCAATGAGAACAGTTTTTGTGGGAAATGGATATGGAAAGTTGGGAAACGGAGAGCCTGGAAAACTCCTAACATTATCAGGATGTCATAAACGATCCCAAGACGCTAATCCCATCGAAGGACCTGAGTCCGGCCGATCCCGTGTGAATGCGAAAAAGTTGATAGACGCGTTGGGAAACACCTGATGTATTTGGTGGTATATAATCTTATCCTTTTTACAATAGCACTTGCCCGAAGTCCGTCTGCTTCCCAATCATATAAAAAAAAGGAATTCGTAATTCCCGAGATACCCAGGACGTAACAGCCGGTAGAGAAATTTTTCGAGGTTTGGGACAATTGGAAACATAGGCGTATCGGGCGTTTATTTTTTTATGCATCAGTTTTTTCTTTCTTAACACATACGCGGGCATATACATAATTTATGTATAATTATAATATGCTGATGTGAACATGGCATATAAAATAATTAAATATAATAATTAATATAATAATAATAATTAACAATAAGAGAACTATTTATCTAATGATTAAACATGATAAAACGTGACGACAACGTACGACTGAGGAATTAACTTTTTCATTAATGCTCTTACAACTGATCGGAAAAATAGATTAGCTATATAATTTTAATAAAATTATTGTATTAATTTATTTAATTAATATGCAGTTACATAATAAGTACTTAAAAATATACAGGACAGAAATGAATGAATTTATGCGTTATATACTCAAAAATTGCATTTAAAAGACAATAAAAGATGTACATTCGGAACAGGTTGCAAATGGTCACGCTGCGTAAAGCATTATTGAAAATCAATTGACATTGAATTGTAAGGCTCCCGGTCTCTCGCTGCAACTGTCATTGTTTGATGACGTCAGAAACGAGAAAATATATGTCAAGAATTCTTACGTTATAGGTTCAAATAAAATGATATACTCATAAAATAACATTGTGATTGAGTACACTTGTTAAATTATCCGCATACTTTTCTGTTATACGAAAAATCAATAAACAGCTGCAAAATTAATTTGACACGGAACAATTCAATTTAACTTTATTTCTCATAATTTTGTTAATATTAGTTTTACGACTTTATTATTAATAATTATTTTGACTATTATTATCAAGTCTTAATTATTAATTATATTTACTATTATTATTAATTTTACAACTACCAGGTATAGAAGTATGAAACCGGAATTTTTTTGTAAAAATTACATTTCTGTTTTTTGAAAATGATAAAAAATATTTTATTCAAAATAATGTCCATTGCTAATTATACATTTTTCCCACCTCTCCGGCAGTTTATGAATGCCATGCCAAAAAAACATTTCTTCTTTTGAAGCAAACCAGCTATCGAGCCATTCTCGTACATTTTCATTCGATTTGAAGCGTTGTTCAGCGAGAGCGTGTCCCATTGATGCGAATAGATGATAATCGGACGGAGCCAAGTCTGGAGAATAAGCCACATGCGTTAATATNGTTTCCCTGACCCGTTTTGCTGTGTGTGATGGGGCATTATCATGTAGCAAAATGACTTTGTGTTGCCTTTTTCCATATTCTGGTCGTTTTTCACGCAATACTCGATTTAAATCGATCATTTGCTGTCGGTAGCGATCAGTGTTAACGGTTTCACCAGGTTTTAGCAGCTCATAATAGATTACACCCTTCTGATCCTACCAAACACAGAGCATTGTCTTTCTTTCCAGAGCGATTTGGTTTTGCAGTGGATGTCGATGGTTCGTCTGGATTCACCCATGATTTCTGACG